>NC_023758.2:7645664-7945664 GCF_000499845.2 Phaseolus vulgaris | reverse complement strand
AATAGAATAAAAAGAAAGATCAGGAAGTAGGCCACTTAAATCTTGAGAATGGAATCCTTGGGGGTAGTCCTATTCGTAGGCTATCTGTTGCACACTTTTTTGCATACTAACAGTTATTAGTAAACGTTGGTAAAAATGAATATTACCTAAGTTAACTTGGGCCTCCTTGGCAAATAGTTCATGGTTTCAGAGTTTCAATTAACTTTTTTAAACTCTAAATATGTAACAGTTAATTGTTGTAGTTTTAACTTTGGTAAATAGTCTACCTATACAATCAATGTGTGACAAACAACAGTAACCTTGTTTCAGTAGATGAGGATGACTGCATGGATTACTCAATAGCATTGGGCTCTCAACGTGACAGATAACCCCTGTAATTTTAATTTTGGCAAATAGTTTGCCTAAAATTGAAATTTGTGGCTACTAATCCTCGTGGATTTAGTTTTGAGAATTAATTACAAGGGGTTATAAGTTGAAATGCTTTACTGGTTATTTTTAAAACAGATACCATTTTTTGTTGTCATAATTTTGATTCTCCTCTCCTTGCACAACAAATTGATTTTCTAGATCATATCTTCCTGGATCCCCTTGTTACGCCTCATCATCCCTTATCAGAACTTGCTCCTTCATTATGGGTTGTTTCTTCTCCTTGACAATGGTGTCCACCTGGAGCTTTAGTACTTCATCCACAACATGCACCTCTTGTACAACCACTTCGCAGTTATATTTTCTTTTTTTAAATACCTTTTCTGATTTAACTAGACATATATCCTCCACCAAGTTCTTTGTTGATTTATTCTCAGTAGCCTCCCCATTTATAACTCCATTTCCCATAATGATTAACTCCTTTGTATTCTTGATATTTGATTCCTCAACAACATTTAATTTTGTGGAATTTTGGAATTCAAAAAAATTATCCCCAGTATATTTCTAGTTGCAATGCTTTTTCTTTTTCATTTCACGTTATTTGGTCTTTGACTCTGTTAGGTTTTGTTGGAGTCTTTGCATGGCCATCTAACTCGGTAATCTTATTGTCACCGTTGTCCTTTCACTCACTTCTGCTTGCCTCTGGTCTTACCGAGGTAAGCCCTCAATTCTCTGGTCATTGCAATTTCTTATTGATTATAAAAAACCATGTGATGTTGCAATTTTATGACAAGTCATGGAAATGCGTATACTTAATTAAGTCAGTATTGCAATTTGATATTCAAGCTTTTTAACTAGTGGTCAGTATTTTAGCCTTTTAAAATATGATTTTCAATGAGTTCATCTACTAAGATCTCTCTTCTATTATGCAATTTATTTTTATCGATTTCTACTCTTTTCATATAAATTGCAGAATGGAAAGCAGGGAAGGCAAATCACTTTCTGAATTGGAGGAAGAAATTTTTCAAAAATTCGGAGCTTTCATGACAGGGTAATTGCTAATCTTGCAAGTTGTTAGCTTTTTGTATTTTCTGTGCAAAAAATCATTGGTCTATATGCGGTAGTTATATTTGTGTGTGAAGTAAATAAGTTATATGTTTTCCTTGACGGATGCTAACCCTTCAAAATTATAAATTTGAGTGAAGGATTATTCTTGTTAGGTTGGAACTACTTCATACTGAGTAATTATTTCATTCACATGAATCAATACATCAAATTGATCTCTAGATTGATAAAACCCCTTGTGTTACTAAGGTCATGAAAGAAGAAAAAATAGGTACAAAGGGGTACATCAGAAATGCCAATTATGGAAGGGAAATTGGGTATGAGGGATTGAGTAGAGAGAGAAAGAGGGGATAATCTGTTAGTTTGTTATGGACAGGGAATGTTAGCTCTCTAGAGGAGCATTGCTCTTGGCAGTGGGAAAGTTTCTGATACGGGACTCACAAGCACAAGGCCCATTAGAAGGACATCTAGGCCCATTTGGTTAAAGGATTATATCTAGAAGGATCTCTTTTGTCTTTTGTAGGGATTGGATCCCCTTTTCTGTTAGGATTTTCTGTTATAGCTTTTCAGTATTTTCAGCACAACTGTCTATGAGGACAAATAGTTTTTCAAAGGGTATTATATACCCCACTAGACTAGTAGAGTAGGCATGTTGTTGGTTATATTTTTTTTTATCCTAGAAAAGTTGTTTTTATTCTGATATATCTCTATCCCAGCACTTATTTTTCTAGTTTTCTTTGTGTTCTTCCCCTTCCCTGCTCCATCACCGTATCAATTTGGTGCTTTCATTGAGCCTACCTCCATGGCTCCCAAATCAATCAAAGATTTAGAGGAAACCCTGCAAACCATTTTAGACAAACTAGCCCACCTCCAAACCCAAATCCAACAAACCCATGACCATCATGAAACACGTTATAATGCCTTAAACCACACTATAGAATCTCGTCAAAAAGATTGGGACTCCAAACAAGAGGTTGTCAATCACACCCTCCATACCATCTTAACGTTTATACCCCCACCGTTACCTTTCCCCAATGAAACAACCAGTTCTGCTACTACCTTCTCTGTTCCACACATAACCCCTGTCTCACCCCCACCCCTAACTTCACAAACTACATCCTCCATCTTTGCCACAACAACGTCTGTTGTTCCCCCATCCATTACGCCACATACCACGATTCCTACCCTACCCCGCCCCCCAAAAATCCAATTATCTTTCTTTGATGGATCTGATCCGCTAGATTGGCTTTTCCAGGCTGACCAGTTTTTCCAATTTTACAATATCACTTGGGAATCTCGCTTACACATGGCCGCTTTCTATATGCACGGAGATGCTCTCAGTTGGTTTAAATGGATGTACCAAAATCATCAATTAAGTGACTGGCTCTCTTTCAGTCGTGCCTTAGACCTCCGGTTCGGTCCCTCAACATATGCCAACCATCAAGCAGAGTTGTTCAAACTCTGCCAAAATAGCACAGTCACTGAGTACCAAAAATCTTTTGAAAGATTGTGCAATCGAGTCTTGGGCCTCACACTTGAGATGATCCTCAATTGTTTTATTTCAAGTTTGGTCCCAGAAATCAGAAGAGAGCTTGTTCTTCAACCTACCTCAATCACCCAAGCCATGGGCCTTGCGAAGCTCTTGGAATCTAAAATCCATGATTCAAGGAAATATTACCGTAACTCCACCCTTCCACAACCATCCCCCCATCTTTTACCACCACCACGTCCCCCTTTCCAACCCCAAACAACAACCACTACACCCACCTCTCTACCCATAAAAAAATTATCATCCACCCAGTTACAAGAACAAAGAGAAGCCGGTTTATGCTACAATTGTGATGAAAAAAATTTCCCTGGTCACAAGTGTATCACAAAACGTTTCTTATTGCTATTTACTGAAGAACCTACACTAGAAGCACACCCAGACACCTTCCCTGCCTTCGATACTGTCTCTGACTCTGAGGACCCTAATCCAGTCCACCTATCTCTCCAGGCCTTGTCTGGAACCCCCTCGGCCCAAACCTTCAAACTTCAGGGATTTATTCATCATACACCCGTTACCATTTTAATAGACACCGGGAGTTCACACAATATCCTCCAACCTCGCCTAGCCCATCACCTCAACCTTTGCACCCTTCCTATTAAACCTTTTTCCATCATGGTTGGAAACGACAAGAAAATTCATTGCACACATCTCAGCCCAACAGTTCCTGTTTCTATACAAAATCATTATTTTTCCATCCCACTTTACCTCATTCCAATTGAAGGCGTGGATGTAGTCCTAGGAATGGACTGGTTACGCTGTCTTTGACCCCTACAAGCAGATTTCTCTACACCACAACTCTCTTTCCATCACCAAGGCACCATCATAACCCTAGTTGGAACCAACAAACTCTTAGACACACACGCTTCTGTCACCAATATTTGTCACCTCCTACATACCAAAGTCATAGCATCACTTCATTTGCTCACTTTCCAACCGGATCCCTTACCAGGCTCCAACCCTTCCCCACAAAATATACACCCCAAGATTCAAAACATCCTCCACACATACCATTCAGTTTTCTCACCTCCTCGTGGTTTACTTCCCCACCGCCCCATAACCATCACATTCCCTTGATCCCAAACTCCACCCCCATAAATATCAAACCCTACCGCTACCCCCACACCCACAAACACACTATGACTTCTCTCATTCAAGAAATGTTGTATGAGGGCATCATTCGCCCAAGTACCAGCCCTTTCTCCTCCCCAGTCATACTCATAAAAAAAAAGATGGATCATGGAGATTTTGTGTGGATTACAGGGCTTTAAATGCTATCACAGTGAAGGATAGATTTCTCATTCCCACGATTGAGGAACTCTTAGATGAATTAACTGAGGCACGAGTGTTCACTAAGCTTGACCTACGAGCTGGCTATCACAAAATACGTGTACACCCCACAGACTGCCACAAGACAACTTTTCGGACCTTTGATGGTCATTATGAGTTTTTAGTTATGCCATTTGGCTTATCTAATGCTCCATCTACCTTTCAAGCTGCAATGAATGACCTCCTTCGACCATACCTAAGGCGTTTTGTACTAGTTTTCTTTAATGACATCTTAATCTACAGTACATCCATGACAGACCACATTCAACATCTCACCATTGTTCTCCAATTACTTCAGACTCATCAGTTTTTTGTTAAGGAATCAAAATGCAATTTTGCAGCCCCTACAGTTGCCTATTTGGGCCATATCATTCAACAGGGAATGGTTTCCCCAGATCCAGAAAAGATTCAAGCTATTCTACAGTGGCCCGAGCCCAAATCATTCACTATGCTACGTGCATTTTTGGGCATTACGGGGTTTTACCGGAAATTCATCCGCGATTATGCCACTCTTGCCTCTCCACTCACGGATTTACTCAAATTGAAAGTTTTTACATGGAATCAAAATGCCAACACAGCCTTTACACAGTTCAAAAATATCCTAACTACACCCCCTCTCTTGCACCTCCCTGACTTCACCATCCCTTTTGTAGTGGAAACAGACGCTTCCAATTCCGCCATCGGAGTTGTTTTATCTCAAGTTGGGCACCCTATTCAGTTCTTCAGTAAGAAGCTCTGTCCAAAGAAACAAAACAGTTCAGTTTATGTAAAGAAATGCTAGCAATTACTGAATCTGTTAAGAAATGGAGACACTATCTTATTGGAAATCACTTTCAAATTATCACAGACCAACAAAGTTTAAGGGGACTACTTACCAGCGCTTGCCATACACTGGAGCAGCAAAAATGGGTTTCACGACTTATTGGGTACAGTTTTGATATCCTCTATCGACCCGAACGTCACAACCAAGCTGCAGATTTCCTTTCCAGGCCACCACCCTCATTTTTTTTAGTCATCTCCTCCCCAGTACCAGAGATTATGGATTTCCTATGAGCTCTTCTTGGATGATTACTTGAAGATGGTGCGGAAGCTTATGGATGAGAGTGGACAAGGTCCTCCTAAGAGGTGTGGTGACCTTGAAGGTGCATGAAGAGTATGGACATGGGGAGGTTCGGCCAGCCCCTTTGTAGGTGGTGAAAGGAAGATTAAAACCTAGAAGCTAGGCAAGGAGTAAAGTATGGCACTAAATGGGCAGCATAACATTACTCAATTTAATCTTGAAAATACAAGGTGTAGGCTGCTCCTTTTATAGGCTAAGGAGGACCATAATGTAACCTAATGCTAATCAAAATGAAATGCAAATTACTCCAAATGGAGCACATGGAGCACATGGCCGGCCATGTGAGGAAATGTTCTAGAACGTGAACAAAATCTAGGGTAAATCACATGTAAGACAAGTTTATGCTATTTACACTACACTTAGTACTAAGCTACCCTTAATGGGCCTTCATGGAGCATATACATGTTGCTTTCTCTCCCATCCGTGGCTTGGCCAAAGGCTCCCAGTCGTAGCTTGGTCATGGACCTAGTAAGAGGTCCTAGACGCTCTCATCCTCCTTCTAGACGCTCCCCCTCTAGACGCTCTTCTTCATGTGCTAGACGCTCCCCACTTGGCTCTAGACGCTCTAGGTTTGGCTCTTTTCTTTCATGGGGTGTTGAGCTTGGCCCTCTTCCATCATCCCCTCCCCCTTGGAAAGGATTTGTCCTCAAATCCAAGTCGTCTTCGTCGTCATTGGTACCTACAAATGGAGATAGGTCAATTACATTAAAAGTATCATGTACTCCATATTCAAGAGGTAAGTCCAATTTATATGCATTGTTGTTGACTCTCTTGAGGACTTGAAAGGGTCCATCACCTCGGGGACTTAGTTTGGACTTCCTTTGAGTTGGAAAGCGGTCTTTTCGGAGGTGAAGCCAAACTAAGTCTCCTTCCTCAAAAATTATTTCTTTCTTCCCTTTATTGTTGTATATTGTATACTTTTCATTTTGTTGTTGTATTTGGATTTTAATCCTCTCATGCATTTTCTTCACAAAATCGACTTTGATTACTCCTTCCTTATGCACAAAATCTTGTGGATTAGGAAGAGGTAACAAATCCATAGGTGTGAGAGAATTAAATCCATATACCACTTTAAAAGGATAAGCATTAGTAGTCTTGTGGACCACTCGATTGTAAGCAAACTCAATGTGGGGAAGATACTCATCCCAAGATTTATGGTTTCCCTTCATGATAGCCCTAAGCATAGTCCCAAGAGATCGGTTGACTACTTCAGTTTGGCCATCCGTTTGAGGATGACAAGAAGTTGAAAATTGTAGTCTTGTTCCAAGTTTGCCCCAAAGAGTTTTCCAAAAATGGCTTATGAACTTGGGATCTCTATCAGATACCATGAAGTCTCAACACTTTGGGGCATCTTTGTTACCTACTTCTAGGGAGACCATGAAGTCTCACCACTTCTCTAAAGAAGAGTCTAGAAATATTTTGAGCATCATCTACCTTGTGGCAAGGAATAAAATGGGATATCTTGCTAAAACGGTCCACTACCACAAAGATAGAGTCATGGCCTCTTGCAGTCCTAGGGAGTCCTAAAATGAAATCCATGCTAATGTCTTCCCAAGGAGCATTTGCAATCGGCAAAGGGGTGTAGAGTCCATGAGGCATTGTTCTAGACTTTGCTTTTAAACATGATATGCATCTAGAACAATGTCTTTGGACATCTTTTCTCATGTGTGGCCAACAAAATTTTGCTTTCAAAAGGTCTAGAGTCTTATCAACTCCAAAATGGCCCATGAGTCCCCCCTCATGTGATTCCTTGACAAGGAGTTTCCTATGTGTGCCTTGGGGAATGCAAAGTTTTCTTTCTTTAAAAAGATATCCCTCGGCCACATAGTACCCTCCTTGCGCTCTATGTTGACATTGGGCATAGATGGATGAAAGTTTTTGATCCTCTTGGTAAAGCTCTCTTATGTGATCAAATCCAAGAATTTAGGCACCCAATTTTGAAAAGAGTGTATGTCGTCTTGAAAGAGCATCGACCACTATATTGGTGCTTCCTTTCTTGTATTTGATTACATAAGGAAATTGTTCAAGAAACTTCATCCATTTAGCATGTCTCTTGTTGAGCTTGTGTTGGCCTTTTAAATATTTTAAAGACTCGTGATCACTATGGATGACAAATTCTTTGGACACAAGGTAGTGTTCCCAAGTCTTTAGGGCTCGCACAAGAGCATAGAGCTCTTTGTCATAGGTGGTATAGTTGAGGGTGGCACTATGGTTTCACTAAAATATGCAATGGGGTGTCCACCTTGTAACAATACCGCACCTATGCCTACTCCTGATGCATCACATTCTATCTCAAAAGTTTTGGAAAAATTTGGAAGAGCTAGAATTGGTGCATTGGTGAGTTGAGCCTTTAGCCTTTGGAAGGCTTGCTCATGCTTATCATTCCAACAAAATGCAACATCTTTTTTTACAAGTTCATTCAAAGGAGAAGCTAGACTTGAAAAATTAGGCACAAACCTTCTATAGAAGCTAGCTAACCCTTGAAAACTCCTTACATCACTTACATTTTGTGGAGTGGGCCACTCTCGGATGGCTTTGATTTTCTAGGGGTCAACATGCACCCCCCTTTTGTTGACTATGAAACCTAAGAAAACTACACTATCTACACAAAAGGTGCACTTATCCCTATTGGCAAAAAGACTATTTTTCCTAAGCACTAGAAGAACTTCCCTAAGGTGACTTAGATGGTCTTCTAGGGTTTTACTATACACTAGAATATCATCAAAATAAAATACTACATATTTACCTATGCAATCTCTCAAGGTATGATTCATGAGCCTCATGAATGTACTAGGGGCATTAGTGAGCCCAAAGGGCATCACCAACTACTCATATAATCCAAATTTGGTCTTAAAAGCGGTTTTCCATTCATCACCCTCTTTGATTCTAATTTGGTGATATCCACTTTTAAGGTCAATTTTAGAGAATATGGTTGACCCATGTAGTTCATCAAGCATGTCATCAAGCCTTGGGATTGGATGCCTATACTTGATGGTGATGTTGTTAATTGCTCGACAATCACAACACATGCGCCATTTTCCATCTTTTTTGGGCATCAACAAGACAGGTACAACACAAGGGCTTAGGCTCTTTTGAACCCAACCCTTCTCCAACAAGTCTTGAACTTGTGATTCTATCTCCTTGGTTTCCTCGGGGTTTGTTCTATAAGCGGGCCTATTTGGTAGGCTTGTCCCCATAATGAAGTCAATTTGATGTTCTATACCTCTAATGGGAGGGAGTCCAATGGGTCCCTCATTAGAGAATATATCTTCAAATTCACTTAAAAGTTTTTATATTTGAGGAGGTAGATTCATGAGTTCATTACTTGTGGCAGTGCATGTAAGTGTTCCTTTACAAAAGACTAGGCTTGGTTGTTCAACAAGAAGCAAATTTTCCAAAATGTTTTCAAAAGGCTTTTCTTGTTGAGCAACCTTGTGGGAAGGAACACTCTTATCCCACGCCTTCCTATCCCTAAGAATTTTCTCTTTTTCTAGCGCTCTTTTTTTTTTTCCCTCATCCCTCTTATGTTTCATTTGTATTTGGTCTTTCACCACTTGAGAATGTGGTAAAGGACTAAGTACAAATTTCTTATGCTTGTGGGTGAAGGAAATCTCGTTAGTGAGACCATCATGCAAGATTTTCTTGTAAAATTGTCATGGTCTCCCTAATAAGATGTGGCAAGCTTCCATAGGCACTACATCACATAAAACTTTGTCTTTGTAGTTCCCTATGGAAAACTTGATTTCCACTTGCTTATCTACACTTAGTTCCCTATTTTCATTAAGCCATTGTAGTTTGTAAGGTTTTGGGTGAGGAACTACTTGTAGGTTAAGCTTTTCCACCATTCTAGCACTACAACAATTACAACTAGATCCACTATCCACAATGAGAGAACATATGTTTTCTAAAACATTGCATCTTGTATGGAATATGTTTTCCCTTTGTGTTTCTATGGATGTGCTAGGGTGATTGTTGAGGGTTCTCCTAATCATAAGCAATTCTCCCTCTAGTGGAGCTACCCTCTCATCCTCTCTCCCTTCCTCTCTTTCACTAACCTCATCCTTGCCACTGGTGTATTCATCTACACCCTTTAAAAACAAAGTCCTTTGGTTTGGGCATTGTGCTTGCACATGCCCTCTACCATAGCACTTAAAACACTTAACATCTCTAGCTCGGATGGGTGGGGTGGAGGTTTCTTTGGTTAAGGGTTTGGTAGGTTCTTTTTGTTTTTCTCTTGATGTGCTACCCTCCCTTCTATATTCTTTCTTGGGATAAAAGCTAGAGTAGGAACTCACCCTTTGACTTGAAGTTTTGCGCAAAATTTGTTGTTCAACTTTAATGCAAAGTTGAACCAAGTCATTCAAGTCTTGGTAGGGAAGGAGTTCTACCCTATCTCTTATCTCAAGTGAAAGGCCACTAAGGAACCTAGCTATGGTGGTGTCCTCCTCTTCCCTAATGGATGCTCTCATCATGTAGAGCTCCATTTTCTGCCTATACTTTTCCACACTCATGTTCTTTTGTTGGAGTCTTTGGAGCTTGTCCATTAACTCCCTATGGTAGTAGGAAGGTATGTGGCGACGTCTTAGGGCTCCCCTAAGGTCATTCCAATACGTAATGAGAGGTTCCCTATGAAGACGTCTTTCTCTTTCGAGAGAGGTCCACCAATACATGGCGTTCCCTTGGAAGCTAAGGGCGGCTAGGGGTACCTTGCGTTCTTCACTCACCCTATGGCAAGCAAAGAGTTGTTATACTTTCATCTCCCAATCTAGGTAGATTTCTACATTCTCCTTACCATGGAAGTGAGGTAGGTCTACTCTAACCTCCCTTGGCCCCTCTTGCTCCCTTTGCCTATTTCTTCTAGGGGGTGGTTGGTAATATTTATTGATTGTAAGGCTCCCCTCCCTTAGAGACTCATTACTTTTAGATGCATGAGTATGAGATTTTTTTTATTTTTGTGACTTCTCTTCTAGGGCTTTTAGTCAACTCATTAATTTTAGTCTCATTCTCCAATTGTCTAAAAGAAATCATTTGCACAGTTTGTGAAACTTCTTTCAAAAGAGTTTTTATAGATTTTACTTCACTTTCAATAGACTTTGGAGAATGAGAAGAAGAAGACATGACTAAAGCTTTGTGTATACAAGTATTTTACTTGAGAAAATTTAGGAAAGTCAAAGAAGGTAGTTTTCCAGGTAAGGGAGGTGAGTCACAATGGACTACTTAAATACCAAGCCTTTGCCTTAGCCAAAAACTATCCCTCAATGTCTTCACACAAAACTTTCTCTTAGTAAACCACTTAGAACACAATTAAGTTGAGAAATCATATTTTAATGCAAGAAAACAATGCAAGCTAACTAATTAACCAATCAAGGATTAACAAAGCTTAAACAAAGCAACACAATTGAAAAAGCGAACTAATTAAGCAATAGATGCAATTAAAAACAATTAACAATTGCTAAACTAGATAGTTCTACACTAGTCAGTTCGAGGTGAGGCTTCTTGGACACTTGGAGCCCTTGAAGACACTCACCGTCTAATCACGTAATTAAAGAAGTAATTAACAAAAGTTAAGTTGCAAAAAAAATTAAGAAAACTCCATTTGTTGATCTTTTTTTGCTATTGGCACTTGCTTGGTTGTCTTTTCTTTGTTGGGCCCTCCAAGTGTTTGTGGTGTTTTTTTTTTTGGTAAGTAATTGTTTCTGCCCTTGCCTTTGTTCCTCTTAGAATTAGGGACTTAATTCTCCAATCCAGCACCTATCAAGCAAACTAGACCTCACTCAAGTCAAATTTTCACTCAAATAAGCACCAATTGAGAATGAATCCAACATCAAATTTAGAGGCCAAAGAATTAAAACAAGAAACAATTAATTGGAAAAATAGTACCACACAAATGGAATTAAATTGTGACAACTAGAAAGAGTTCCAAAGAAATATTAGACAAGCAAATAAAGGTAGTCAAAGAAAGGTAGGCACACAAAATGGATCCTAAGAATAGCACTAGAATTGATTTCAAAATAAAAAACAGCACCATTGAAAAATTGTTGTGGGCCAGAGAGAGTGATATTCCCCGATTTATGCTGAGCTGTCCTTTTAAGATTTGCTTCTGAAAATTTATATGCCAATAATTCAAGATCTTAACTAAATTCTGGCGTTGGTTTCACTCCAAACGCATGAACCTTTTTTTTTAATAAATTTTCTAAAATCAGTGTTCAGTTACGCCAACTGTAGCGCCAGATTTGCACACTGTTTTTATAATATTTATCATTTTTTTTCTATTGACTCTTTTCAGCTGATTCTTTTTTTGTCTTTTCTGTAACACCTCAATCTTGCATAATCCAGAGAATCAGAAATTTCCTATGTGGGAAAATAATTTTCTTAAGCAAAACAGCCAGCACAGAGTTATGCAAAACAAAGGATTCTGTAAAATCTGGAAAAAAAAACAGCAAGATACCAAAAGAAAAACACAATGGAATTGGTGAAAAGGAATTTGTGTAGATCTAAACACAAATATAATTACATAAGGAAATTGTTCAAGAAATTCCATCCATTTAGCATGTCTCTTGTTAAGCTTGTGTTGGCCCTTTAAATATTTTAAAGACTCATGATCACTATGGATGACAAATTCTTTGGACACAAGGTAGTGTTCCCAAGTCTTTAGGGCTCGCACAAGAGCATATAGCTCTTTGTCATAGGTGGGGTAGTTGAGGGTGGCACCATGGAGTTTTTCACTAAAATAAGCAATGGGGTGTCCACCTTGCAACAAAACCGCACCTATGCCTACCCCCGATGCATCACACTCTATCTCAAAAGTTTTGGAAAAATTTGGGAGAGATAAAATTGGTGCATTGGTGAGTTGAGCTTTTAGCCTTTTGAAGGCTTGCTCATGCTTTTCATTCCAACAAAATGCAACATCTTTTTTAACAAGTTCATTCAAAGGAGAAGCTAGACTAGAAAAATTAGGCACAAACCTTCTATAGAAGCTAGCTAACCCGTGAAAACTTCTTACATCACTTACATTTTGTGGAGTTGGCCACTCTCGGATGGCTTTGATTTTCTCGGGATCTACATGCACCCCCTTTTTGTTTACTATGAAGCCTAAGAAAACTACACTATCTATACAAAAGGTACACTTATCCCTATTTGCAAAAAGACTATTTTTCCTAAGCACTAGAAGAACTTCCCTAAGGTCACTTAGATGGTCTTCTAGGGTTTTACTATATACTAAGATATCATCAAAATAAACTACTACATATTTACCTATACAATCCCTCAAGGTGTGATTCATAAGCCTCATGAATGTACTTGGGGCATTAGTAAGCCCAAAGGGCATCACCAACTACTCATATAATCCAAATTTGGTCTTAAAAGCGGTTTTTCATTCATCACCCTCCTTGATTCGAATTTGGTGATATCCACTTTTAAGGTCAATTTTGGAGAATAGAGTTGACCCATGCAATTCATCAAGCATATCGTCAAGCCTTGGGATTGGATGCCTATACTTGATGGTGATGTTGTTGATTGCTCGACAATCACAACGCACGCGCCATTTTCCATCCTTTTTGGGCACCAACAAGACAGGTACAGCACAAGGGCTTAGGCTCTTTTGAACCCAACCCTTCTCCAACAAGTCTTGAACTTGTGATTCTATCTCCTTTGTTTCCTCGGGGTTGGTTCTATAAGCAGGCCTATTTGGTAGGCTTGCCCCCGGAATGAAGTCAATTTGATGTTCTATCCCCCTAAAGGAAGGAAGCCCAATGGGCTCCTCATGGGAGAATAGATCTTCAAATTCACTTAAAAGGTTTTCTATTTGAGGAGGTAAATTCATAAGTTCACTACTTGTGGCAGTGCGTGTAAGTGCTCCTTTACAAAAGACTAGGCTTGGTTGTTCAACAAGAAGCAAATTTTCAAAAACGTTTTCGAGAGGCTTTTCTTGTTGAGCAACCTTGTGGGAATGAACACTCTTCTCCCACGCCATCCTATCCCTAAGGATTTTCTCTTTTTCTAGCGCTTTTTTTTTTCCTCATCCCTCTTTTGCTTCATTTGTATTTGGTCTTTTACCACTTGAGAATGTGGTAAAGGACTAAGTACAAACTTTTTATACTTGTGGGTGAAGGAAATTTCGTTAGTGAGACCATCATGCAAGGTTTTCTTATCAAATTGCCATGGTCTCCCTAATAAAATATGACAAGCTTCCATAGGGACTACATCACATCAAACCTTATCTTTGTAATTCCCTATGTAAAACTTGATTTCCACTTGCTTGTCTACATGTAGTTCCCCATTTTCATTAAGCCATTGAAGTTTATAAGGTTTTGGGTGAGGAACTACTTGTAGCTTAAGCTTCTCCACCATCCTAGCACTACAACAATTACAACTAGATCCACTATTCACAATGAGAGAGCATATGTTTTCTAAACCATTGCATCTTGTATGAAATATGTTCTCTCTTTGTGTTTCAATGGATGTGCTAGGGTGATTGTTGAGGGTTCTCCTAATCATAAGCAATTCTCCCTCTAGTGGAGCTACCCTCTCATCCTCTCCCCCCTCCTCTCTCTCACTAGGCTCATCCTCGGCACTAGTGTACTCATCTACACCCTTAAGAAACAAAGTCCTTTGGTTTGGACATTGTGCTTGCACATGCCCTCTACCATAGCACTTGAAACACTTGACATCTCTAGCTCGGATGGGTGGGGTGGAGGTTTCTTTGGTGAAAGGTTTGGTAGGTTCTTTTGGTTTTTCTTTTGATGTACTACCCTCTCTTCTAAACTCTTTCTTGGGATAAAAGTTAGAGTAAGGGCTCACATTTTGACTTGATGTTTTGCGTAAAATTTGTTGCTCAACTTTAATGCAAAGTTGAACCAAATCATTCAAGTCTTGGTAAGGTAAGAGCACCACTCTATCTCTTATCTCAAGTGATAGGCCACTAAGGAACCTAACTATTGTGGTATCCTCCTCTTCTCTAATGGAGGCTCTCATCATGTAGAGCTCCATTTTTTGTCTATACTCTTCCACACTCATGTTTTTTTGTTGGAGTCTTTGGAGCTTATCCATCAACTCCCTATGGTAGTAGGAAGGTATGTGTCGGCGTCTTAGGGCTCCCCTAAGGTCATTCCAATATGTAATGGGAGGTTCCCTATGAAGTCGCCTTTCTCTTTCGAGAGAGGTCCACCAATACATGGCGTTCCCTTGGAAGCTAAGGGCGGCTAAGGGTACTTTACGTTCCTCACTTACCCTATGGCAAGCAAAGAGTTGTTCTACCTTCATCTCCCAATCTAGTTAGATTTCTACATTTTCCTTTCCATGAAAATGAGGTAGGTCTACTCTAGTTTCCCTTGGCACCTCTTGCTCCCTTTGCCTATTCCTTCTAGGGGGTGGTTGGTAGTAGTCATTAATTCTAAGGCTTCCCTCCCCTAGAGACTCATTACTCCTAGATGCATGAGTATCAGTTTTTTTTTTTTTTTTGTGATTTTTGGGATTTCTCCTTTTGGGCTTTAGCCAATTCATTGATTTTATTCTCATTCTCCAATTGTCTAAAGGAAATCATTTGTACAGCTTGTGAAACTTCTTTTAAAAGAGATTTTATATATTTGACTTCACTTTCAATAGACTTTGGAGAGTGAGGAGTAGGAGACATGGCTAAAGTTTTGGTGTATATAAGTGTTTTACCTTGAGGAAATTTAGGAAAGTCAAAGAAGGTAGTTTTCCAGGTAAGGGAGGTGAGTCACAAAGGACTACTTAAGTACCAAGCCTTTGCCTTAGCCAAAAACTATCCCTCAATGTCTCCACACAAAACTTCCTCTTAGTAAAATACTTAGAACACAATTATGTTGAGAAATCAAAACCTTTTTTTTTTTTTCAATGCAAGAAGACAATGTATGCTAACTAATTTCACAAAGCTAGTCGGTTTAACACAAAATAAGCATGCAAAGCGTCACTACTAAACAAAAGAAAAGGCAATTACAAACAATTAACAATTGCTAATTAAGAATTCTATACTAGTCGGTCCTAGGTAAGGCTTCTTGGACACTTTGAGCCCTTGAAGACACACTCACCGTCTAAAACGTAATTAAGAGGTAATTAACACAAATTAAGTTGTAAGGAAATTAAGAAAAACTCCCTTTGTTGACCCTCTTTTTGCTAAATGCACTTCCTTGTTGTCTTTGTTTGTTGACCCTCCAAGTGTTTGTAGTGTTTTTCAAGAAAGCTTGTTTCGGCCTTGGCTTTGTTTCCCCTTAGAATGAAGGTTTTAATTCTCCAATTCCAGCACCTATCAAAAGACTAGACCTTACCCAAGTCAAGTTTCCATTCAATTAAGCACCAAAGGAGAAATAAATTCCAGCTCCAAATTAGAGGTCAACGAACAAAAGCAAGAAACAATTTAATTGAATAAAACAGTACCACCAAAAGGAGTTAGATTATGACAACTAGAAAGATGTCCAAGAAATATTAAGCAAGCAAATAAAAGGTACTCAAATAAAGGTAGGCACACAAAAACCCTAAACCCTAAACCCTAAGAATGACACTAGAATTAGATGACCAAATAAAAAAACAGCACCACTGGAAAATGTTGTGGGCTAGAAACGTGTTTTTCTCCAATTTATGCTGAGCTGTGTTTTTAAGATATGATTCTGAAATTTGATATGCAAGATATTCAAGATCTTAGCTAAAATCTGGCTTTGGAATCACTCAAAACGCATGCACCAATTTTTTTTAATAAATTTTGCAATTTTGGTGTTCAGTTACGCCAGCTGTAGCGCCTCAGATTTGCACACTGATTTTAAAAGATTTATCATTTTTTTCTGTTGATTCTTTTGAACTAATTCTTTTTTTTTGTCCTTTCTATAACACTTCAAACTTGCATATTCCAGAGAATCAAAATTTTCCTATGAGTGAAAATATTTTTCTGGATCAAAACAGCCAGCACAAAAAATTTGAAACAGGGGATTCTGGAAACTGGAAACAAAAAACAGCAAGATACCAAAATTTAAACACAATGGAATTTGTGAAATAGAATTGTGTAGGATCTAAACACAATATGAACTCAAACTAAAATTAAAAAGGCACCGAAAGATCAAAGAACAGCAGATTCAAAGCAATTAAAGATACCCAAAATTCAAGAAACAATCAAGCCAAATAAAGGACTACTAAGAATTGTTGACATTGTGGATGAACATGACTTGACAAAACATATAAGATTCAGAAATTAAAGATTCAAAAGCTTAATATGAACCAAATAAGAAAGCAATAAGGACTCAAAAGCCTAAAAGAAAATAGCAACTCAAAGGTGTATGGAATCCTATCACAAATTGCACAAGAACTTGTTCAAGATCAATTGAACAAAAGTGCTTCGGTTGGATCTTCCACAAAGCACACCAAAACAAATTAAAATGCAAAAAACAGCAAGACAATTATGGAAATAAGATAAACAACATGAAATAAAAGAAGAACTAGAAATGAAAAGACCAAAAGCAACTCATCTTGAAGAACCAAGCTCATGATACCAAATGATGCCATTTTCATGAAGGTCTTCTTGAATCATGTAAGAAAGTGGTGCGGAAGCTATGAAGGTGTGTGTGCAAGATCCTCCTAAGAGTGGTGTTGATCTTGAAGGTGCATGATAGGTATGAATATAGGGAGGTTCGGCCAGCCTAAGGAGATGTGAAGGAAGTGAAGTTTAGAGCCTAGAATTCTAAGAGAAGCAAAGCTTGGCACAAAATGGCAGCATAACTTTACTCACAATAAACTTGCAAATACAAGGTGTAGGCCTTCCTATTTATAAGCTAAATGGCCGTAAGTTTTAAGCTAATGTCTAATGAAATGAAAGCCAAATTAAATGCAATTCACAAAGCACATGTGCCATGTGCTCATGACCGGCCAAACCTAGAGAGTTTCTAGAATGTTTCACTCAAATATGTTTTTTACACTACTCTAATTACTAAGCACCCCTAATGGGCCTTTATGCAACATGTACAAGGCTTTCTCTCTTCCATCCGTGGCTTCATTCAATTGGGCTTGAATATGCTTAGCCATTGACCTTGTGATAGGCCCTAGACGGTCTAGGTCTCCTCCTAGACGCTCCATGGGTAGCCTTTCCTCTTCACGTCCTAGACATTCCTTCCTTCTAGCTAGACGCTCATCATGGCCTAGACACTCTTCATGGTCTAGTGTTGGACTTTGGCTTTCATGGCTAGATGTGCTTGGCCCTCCTCCATCAATAGTCCTCTTGCCCTTTTAAAGTTGTTACCACCTCCTAAAAGAATTATGCCTAAGGGACCAGTAACTACTATTGGAAATTTTAGAAAACATAAGAGGATTAGAGGACACACACAACCATCAAAAGGGAAATATTGTGAGAAGTTGCCGAAAACAAAAGAAAAACAAAAATGGCAACTTCACACAATTAAGTTTTCTCCAAATGCTCATACTAACTCCTTTGCTTTGTTTCAAGATTCCCATAGATTGACATTTGATCCGGGAGGACACACCTTGACGAAGCAAGAGGCTGCTATTCGAGATCAAGTCTGTAGATCTGAGAATAGATCTTCTCAAGAAGGAGGAGATGATGGACACCATCCAGCCACAGCCATCCCCCTAGCTGAAGAAAAGCATTGAATTTGAGGACAAATCCTTTTCAAGAGGGAGGGGATGATGGAAGAGGGCCAAGCACAACCTCACAAGAAAGACAAGAGCCAAGACATGAGCATCCAAAGCCAAACCAAAAGCGTCTAGGGCTAAGGGAGGAGCGTCTAGGCCAATGAAAGGAGCGTCTAGGACCAAATTGCTAAAGTCCATGGCCAAGCGAATCCATGCAGATTTGTTTATGCTACATGAAGGCCCATTAGGGGTAGCTTAGTATTAAGTGTAGTGTGAATATCATAAACTTGATTCCATGTGATTTACGCTAGATTTGCTCACATTCTAGAATGTTTCCTCACATGGCCGGCCATGTGCTCCATGTGCTCCATGTGGAGTAATTTGCATTTCATTTTGATTAGCATTAGGGTTGCATTAAGGTCCTCTTTAGCATATAAAAGGAGGTGATGGCATTTTCATGAAGTTCTTCTTGAATCAATGTAGAGTATGGGGCGGAAGCAATGAATGAGAGTGAGCAAGATCCTCCTAAGAGTGGTGTTGATCTTGTAGGTGCATGATAAGTATGGGTATTGAGTGGTTCGGCCAGCTCAAGGGAAAAGATGAAGGAATTGAAGTTTAGAGCCTAGGATTCTAGGGAGAAGCAAAGTTTGGCACAAAATGGCAGCATAACTTTACTCACAATAAACTTGGAAAATACATGAGATAGCCTCCCTATTTATAGGCTATTTGGGACGTAAGACCTAAGCTAATACATAATGAAATGCAAAGCCTAGGCCATGTGCCATGACCGGTCACACCTAGCAAAGTTCTAGAATGTTTCATTCAAATGTGCTTTCTACACTACCCTATCTACTAAGTACCCCTATTGGGCCTTGATGCAACATATACAAGGCTTTCTCTCTTCCATCCGTGGCTTCATCCACTTGTGCTTGTACATGCTTAGCCATTGATCTTGTGAGAGGACCTAGACGGTCTAGTTCCACACCTAGACGCTCCATGGGTAGCTTCCCTTCTTCACGGCCTAGACGCTCATTCCTTGGAGCTAGACGCTCTCCTTGGTCTAGACGCTCTTCATGGTGTGGGCTTTGGCTCCCATGGCTAGATGTGCTTGGCCCTCCTCCATCATCCCCTCCCCCTTGGAAAGGATTTGTCCTCAAATCCAGCTCGTCATCGTCATTGGTACCTACAAATGGAGAAAGATCAATTACATTAAAAGTGTCATGTACTCCATATTCAAGAGGTAGGTCCAATTTATATGCATTGTTGTTGACTCGCTTGAGAACTTGGAAAGGTCCATCTCCTCGGGGACTTAGTTTGGACTTCCTTTGAGTTGGAAATCTAACATTGCGAAGGTGAAGCCAAACTAAGTCTCCCTCCTCAAAAATTATTTCTCTCTTCCCTTTATTGTTGTATTTTGTGTACTTCTCATTTTGTTGTTGTATTTGGAGTTTAATCTTCTCATGCATTTTCTTTACAAAATCAGCTTTGATTACGCCTTCCTTATGCACAAAATCTTGTGGATTAGGAAGGGGTATCAAATCCATGGGTGTGAGAGGATTAAAGCCATATACTACTTCAAAAGGAGAAGCATTAGTAGTCTTGTGAACTACTCTATTGTAAGCAAATTCAAAATGGGGAAGGTACTCATCCCAAGATTTGTGGCTGCCCTTCATGATAGCCCTAAGCATAGTTCCAAGAGATCTATTGACTACTTCGGTTTATCCATCCGTTTGAGGATGACAAGAAGTTGAAAATTGTAGTCTTGTTCCAAGTTTACCCCAAAGAGTTTTCCAAAAGTGGCTGATAAACTTGGGATCTCTATCGGACACTATACTTCTAGGGAGACCATGGAGTCTCACCACTTCTCTAAAGAAGAGTTTAGAAATATTTTGAGCATCATCTACTTTGTGGCATGGAATAAAATGGGACATTTTGTTAAAACGGTCCACTACCACAAAGATAGAGTCATGGCCTCTTGCAGTCCTAGGAAGTCCTAAAATGAAATCCATGCTAATGTCTTCCCAAGGAGCATTCGCAATCGGCAAAGGGGTGTAGAGTCCATGCGGCATTGTTCTAGACTTTGCTTTTAAACAGGAGATGCATCTAGAACAATGTCGTTGGACATCTTTCCTCATGTGGGGCCAACAAAATTTTGCTTTTAAAAGATCTAGAGTTTTATCAACTCCAAAGTGGCCCATGAGTCCCCCCTCATTTGATTCTTTGACAAGGAGTTTCCTATGGGTTCCTTGGGGAATGCAAAGTTTTCCCTCTTTAAAAAGATATCCCTCGGACACATAGTAACCTCCTTGCGCTCTATGTAGACATTGGGCATAGATGGATGAGAATTCTTGATCATCTTGGTAAAGTTCTCTTATGTGGTCAAATCTAAGAATTTGGGCACCCAATTTTGAAAGGAGTGTATGCCGTCTTGAAAGAGCATCGGCCACTATATTGGTGCTCCCTTTCTTGTATTTGATTACATAAGGAAATTGTTCAAGAAATTCCATCCATTTAGCATGTCTCTTGTTGAGCTTGTGTTGGCCCTTTAAATATTTTAAAGACTCGTGATCACTATGGATGACAAATTCTTTAGACACAGGGTAGTGTTCCCAAGTCTTTAGGGCTCGCACAAGAGTATAGAGCTCTTTGTCATAGGTGGGGTAGTTGAGGGTGGCACCATGGAGTTTTTCACTAAAATAAGCAATGGGGTGTCCACCTTGCAACAAAACCGCACCTATGCCTACCCCCGATGCATCACACTCTATCTCAAAAGTTTTGGAAAAATTTGGAAGAGATAGGATGGGTGCATTGGTGAGTTGAGCTTTTAGCCTTTGAAAGGCTTGCTCATGCTTTTCATTCCAACAAAATGCAACATCTTTTTTAACAAGTTCATTCAAAGGAGATGCTGGGCTAGAAAAATTAGGCACAAACCTTCTATAGAAGCTAGCTAACCCATGAAAACTTCTTACATCACTTACATTTTGTGGAGTTGGCCACTCTCGGATGGCTTTGATTTTCTCGGGATCTACATGCACCCCCTTATTGTTTACTATGAAGCCTAAGAAGACTACACTATCTACACAAAAGGTACACTTATCCCTATTTGCAAAAAGACTATTTTTCCTAAGAACTAGAAGAACTTCCCTAGGGTGACTTAGATGGTCTTCTAGGGTTTTACTATATACTAAAATATCATCAAAGTAAACTACTACATATTTACCTATACAATCCTTCAAGGTGTGATTCATAAGCTTCATGAATGTACTTGGGGCATTAGTAAGCCCAAAGGGCATCACCAACCACTCGTATAATCCAAATTTGGTCTTAAAAGCGGTTTTCCACTCATCACCCTCCTTGATTCGAATTTGGTGATATCCACTTTTAAGGTCAATTTTTTAGAATAGAGTTGACCCATGCAATTCATCAAGCATATCATCAAGCCTTGGAATTGGATGCCTATACTTGATGGTGATGTTGTTGATTGCTCGACAATCACAACACATGCGCCATTTTCCATCTTTTTTTGGCACCAACAAGACAGGTACAGCACAAGGGCTTAGGCTCTTTTGAACCCAACCCTTCTCCAACAAGTCTTGAACTTGTGATTCTATCTCCTTAGTTTCCTCGGGGTTGGTTCTATAAGCAGGCCTATTTGGTAGGCTTGCCCCTGGGATAAAGTCAATTTGATGTTCTATTCCCCTTAGAGGAGGAAGCCCAATGGGTCCTTCTTGTGAGAATAGATCTTCAAATTCACTCAAAAGATTTTCGATTTGAGGAGGTAAATTCATAAGTTCACTACTTGTGGCAGTGCATGTAAGTGCTCCTTTACACAAGATAAGGCTTGGTTGTTCAACAAGAAGCAAGTTTTCAAAAACGTTTTCAAGAGGCTTTTCTTGTTGAGCAACCTTGTGGGAAGGAACACTCTTTTCCCACGCCTCCCTATCCCTAAGGATTTTCTCTTTTTCTAGCGCTCTATTTTTTTGTTTTCCTCATCCCTCTTTTGCTTCATTTGTATTTGGTCTTTTACCACTTGAGAATGTGGTAAAGGACTAAGTACAATCTTTTTATACTTATGGGTGAAGGAAATTTCGTTAGTGAGACCATCATGCAAGGTTTTCTTATCAAATTGCCATGGTCTCCCTAATAAAATATGACAAGCTTCCATAGGCACTACATCACATAAAACTTTGTCCTTGTAGTTCCCTATGAAAAACTTGATTTCCACTTGCTTTTCTACATGTAGTTCCTCATTTTCATTAAGCCATTGAAGTTTGTAAGGTTTTGGGTGGGGAACCACTTGTAGCTTAAGCTTTTCAACCATCCTAGCACTACAACAATTACAACTAGAACCACTATCCACAATGAGAGAGCATATGTTTTCTAAAACATTGCATCTTGTATGAAATATGTTCTCTCTTTGTGTTTCTATGGATGTGCTAGGGTGATTGTTGAGGGTTCTCCTAATCATAAGCAATTCTCCCTCTAGTGGAGCTACCCTCTCATCCTCTCCCCCTTCCTCTCTCTCACTAGGCTCATCCTCGCCACTAGTGTACTCATCTACACCTTTAAGAAACAAAGTCCTTTGGTTTGGACATTGTGCTTGCACATGCCCCCTACCATAGCACTTAAAACACTTAACATCTCTAGCTCGGATGGGTGGGGTTGAGGTTTCTTTGGTGAAGGGCTTGGTAGGCTCTTTTGGTTTTTCCTTGGATGTACTACCCTCCCTTCTAAACTCTTTCTTGGGATAAAAGCTAGAATAGGGGCTCACCTTTTGACTTGATGTTTTGCGCAAGTTTTGTTGCTCAACTTTAATGCAAAGTTGAACCAAATCATTCAAGTCTTGATAAGGTAAGAGCTCTACTCTATCTCTTATCTCAAGTGATAGGCCACTAAGGAACCTAGCTATGGTGGTTTCCTCCTCTTCTCTAATGGATGCTCTCATCATGTAAAGCTCCATTTTTTGCCTATACTCTTCCACACTCATGTTCTTTTGTTGGAGTCTTTGGAGCTTGTCCATCAACTCCCTATGGTAGTAGGAAGGTATATGTCGACGTCTTAGGGCTCCCCTAAGGTCATTCCAATATGTAATGGAAGGTTCCCTATGAAGACGTCTTTCTCTTTCGAGAGAGGTCCACCAATACATGGCGTTTCCTTGGAAACTAAGGGTGGCTAAGGGTACCTTTCGTTCCTCACTTACCCTATGGCAAGCAAAGAGTTGCTCTACCTTCATCTCCCAATCTAGATATATTTCTACATTTTCCTTTCCATGAAAATGAGGTAGGTCTACTCTAGTTTCCCTTGGCACCTCTTGTTCCCTTTGCCTAGTTCTTCTAGGGGGTGGTTGGTAATAATCATTGATTCTACGGCTTCCCTCCCCTAGATACTCAATACTTTGAGATGCATGAGTAAGCGTTTTTTTTTATTTTTGTGTTTTTTGTGACTTCTCTTCTTGAGCTTTAGCCAACTCATTGATTTTGTTCTCATTCTCCAATTGTCTAAAAGATATCAATTGTACCGCTTGGGATACTTCTTTTAAAAGAGTTTTCAAAGATTTTACTTCACTTTCTATAGACTTTGGAGAGTGAGAAGAAGAAGACATGGCTAAAACTTTGTGTATATAGGTGTTTTACTTTGAGAAAGTTTAGGAAAGTTAAAGAAGGTAGTTTTCCAGGTAAGGGAGGTGAGTCACAAAGGACTACTTAAGTACCAAGCTTTTTCCTTGCCAAAAACTATCCTCCAATATCTTCACACAAGACTTCCTCTTAGTGAAACACTTAGAACACAAATAAGTTGAGAAATAAATGCAAGAAAACAATGTAAGCTAACTATGCAACAAAGCTAGTCGGTTTAGCACACAAATTAAACAAAATTAAACATGCAAAACGTAGCTATGAAAGCAAAAGAAAAGCAATTACAAACAAGTAACAATTACTAATCAAGAATGCTATACTATTCGGCCCTAGGTGAGGCTTCTTGGACACTTTGAGCCCTTGAAGACACACTCACCGTCTAAAACGTAATTAACAAGGTAATTAACAATAAACCAAGTTGCAAAGGAAATAAGAGAACTCCCTTTGTTGATCCTCTTTTTGATTAGTGCACTTCCTTGTTGTCTTTGATTGTTGATCTTCCAAGTGTTTGTAGTGTTTATTTCAAGAATGCTTGTTTCGGCTTTGGCCTTGTCTTCTCCTTAGAATGATGGTCTTTAATTCTCCAATTTCCAGCACCTAGCAAAGGGCTAAACCTTAACCAAATCAAGTTCCCATTCACATAAGCACCAAAGAAGAATAAATTCCAGCACCCAAATTAGAAGTCAAAGAACAAAAGCAAGAAACAAATGTAATTGAATAAAACAGTACCACCAAAAGGATTTAGATGATGACAACTAGAAAGAGAGTCAAGAAATTAAAGCAAACAAATAAAGGTACTCAATTAAAGGTTGGCACACAAAAGAATTCCTAAAGAAAAGCACTAGATTAGATGACCAAATAAAAAAAACAGCACCACTGGAAAATGTTGTGGGCCAGAAAACGTGTTTGTTCCCCGATTTATGCTGAGCTGTATTTTTAAAATTTGACTCTGAAATTTGATATGCAAGAGATTCAGGATCTTATCTAAAATCTGGCTTTGGAATCACTCAAAACGCATGCACCATTTTTTTTTAATAAATTTTGCAATTTTGTTGTTCGGTTAGGCCAGCTGGAGCGCTTCAGATTTGCACTCTGATTTTAAAAGATTTATCATTTTTTTTCTGTTGCTTCTTTTGACCTAATTCATTTTTGTCCTTTCTATAACACTTTAAACTTGCATTTTCCAGAGAATCAAAATTTTCCTATGAGTAGAAATATTTTTCTGGGTTAAAACAGCCAAAACAGAGAAGGTGAAAACAGGGGAATCTGAACACTGGGAACAAAAACGGCAAGATACCAAAGTTTAGACACAATGGAAATTTGTGAAATAGAATTGTGTATGATCTAAACACAATATGAACTCAAACTAAAATTAAAAAGGCACCAAAGGAGCAAAGAACAGCATATTCAAGCAATTAAAGAGACCCAAAATCAAGAAACAATCAAGCCAAATAAAAGGACTACTATGAATTGTTGACAATATGGATGAACATGACTTGACAAAACATGTATAGATTCAGAAAATTAAAGACTCAAAGCATAATATGAACCAAATAATGAAAGCAATAAAGACTCAAAAGCCTAAAAGAAAATAGCAACACAAAGGTGTATGGAATCCTATCACAAATTGCACAAGAAATTGTTCAAAATCAATTGAACAAGAGTGCTTCGGTTGGATCTTTCACAAAGCACACCAAGAACAAATTAAAATGTAAAAAACAGCAAGACAAGTATGGAAAGTAAATGACAATATGAAATAAAGAAGAACTAAAATTGAAAAGACAAGGAGCTACTCATCTTGAAGAACCAAAGCTCATGATACCAAATGATGGCATTTTCATGAAGTTCTTCTTAAATCAATGTAGAGTATGGGGCGGAAGCAATGAATGAGAGTGAGCAAGATCCTCCCCTAAGAGTGGTGTTGATCTTGTAGGTGCATGATAAATATGGGTATTGAGTGGTTCGGCCAGCTCAAGGAAAAAGATGAAGGAATTGAAGTTTAGAGCCTAGGATTCTAGGGAGAAGCAAAGTTTGGCACAAAATGGCAGCATAACTTTACTCACAATAAACTTGGAAAATACATGAGATAGCCTCCCTATTTATAGGCTATTTGGGACGTAAGACCTAAGCTAATACATAATGAAATGTAAACCAAATGAAATGCAAAGCCTAGGCCATGTGCCATGACCGGTCACACCTAGACGCTCCATGGGTAGCTTCCCTTCTTCACGGCCTAGACGCTCATTCCTTGGAGCTAGACGCTCTCCTTGGTCTAGACGCTCTTCATGGTGTGGGCTTTGGCTCCCATGTCTAGATGTGCTTGGCCCTCCTCCATCAGGAGGAGCCTACACCTTGTATTTTGAAGATTAAATTGAGTAATGTTATTGATGGAGGAGGGCCAAGCACATCCCACCATGAAAGCCAAGACCCAAAGCTAGACCATGATGAGCGTCTAGACTCAAGGAAGGAGCGTCTAGGACGAGAAGAGGGAAGGCTACACATGGAGCGTCTAGGGGGAGGCCTAGACCGTCTAGGCCCAATTACAAGATCAATGGCTAAGCACATTCACGCCCAATTGAATGAAGCCACGGATGGAAGAGAGAAAGCCTTGTACATGTTACATGGAGGCCCATTAGGGGTGCTTAGTAATTAGAGTAGTGTAGAAAGCATAATTGTGTGAACATTCTAGAATCTCTTTAGCTTTGGCCGGTCATGAGCACATGGCACATGTGCTTGGTGATTTGCATTTCATTTGGCTTTCATTTCATTAGATATTAGCTTAGTTTATACGGCCATCTAGCTTATAAATAGGAAGGCCTACACCTTGTATTTGCAAGTTTATTGTGAGTAAAGTTATGCTGCCATTTTGTGCCAAGCTTTGCTTCTCCCTATAACTCTAGGCTCTAAACTTCACATCCTTCATCTTTCCTTGGGCTGGCCGAACCTCCCTATGTTCATACCTATCATGCACCTTCAAGATCAACACCACTCTTAGGAGGATCTTGCTCACACACCTTCATAGCTTCCGCACCATTTTTCTTACATGATTCAAGAAGACCTTCATGAAATTTGCCATCATTTGGTATCATGAGCTTGGTTCTTCAAGATGAGTTGCTTTTGGTCTTTTCATTTCTAGTTCTTCTTTATTTCATGTTGTTCATCTTATTTCCATAATTGTCTTGCTGTTTTTTTGCATTTTAATTTGTTTAGGTGTGCTTTGTGGAAGATCCAACCGAAGCACTTTTGTTCAATTGATCTTGAACAATTTCTTGTGCTAATTGTGATAGGATTCCATACACCTTTGAGTTGCTGTTTTCTTTTAGGCTTTTGAGTCTTTATTGCTTTCTTATTTGGTTCATATTATGCTTTTGAGTCTTTAATTTCTGAATCTTATATGTTTTGTCAAGTCATGTTCATCCACAATGTCAACAATTCTTAGTAGTCCTTTATTTGGCTTGATTGTTTCTTGATTTTGGGTATCTTTAATTGCTTTGAATCTGTTGTTCTTTGATCTTTTGGTGCCTTTTTAATTTTAGTTTGAGTTCCTATTTGTGTTTAGATCCTACACAAATTCTATTGTGTTTAAATTTTGGTATCTTGCTGTTTTTTTTCCAGAATCCCCTGTTTCAAATTTTCTGTGCTGGCTGTTTTGTTCCAGAAAAATATTTTTGCTAATAGGAAAATTTTGATTCTCTGGAATATGCAAGTTTGAAGTGTTATAGAAAGGACAAAAAAAGAATTAGTCCAAAAGAATCAACAGAAAAAAAATGATAAATCTTTTAAAATCAGTGTGCAAATCTGAGGCGCTACAGCTGGCGTAACTGAACACCAAAATTGCAAAATTTATTAAAAAAAATTGGTGCATGCGTTTTGAGTGATTCCAAAGCCAGATTTTAGCTAAGATCTTGAATATCTTGCATATCAAATTTCAGAATCATATCTTAAAAACACAACTCAGCATAAATTGGGGAAAAACACGTTTCTGGCCCACAACATTTTCCAGTGGTGCTGTTTTTTTATTTGGTCATCTAATTCTAGTGCCATTCTTAGGATTCTTTTGTGTGTCTACCTTTATTTTGGTACCTTTTATTTGCTTGCTTAATATTTCTTGGACCTCTTTCTAGTTGTCATAATCTAACTGCTTTTGGTGGTACTGTTTTATTCAATTAAATTGTTTCTTGCTTTTGTTCGTTGACCTCTAATTTGGTGCTGGAATTTATTTCTCCTTTGGTGCTTAATTGAATGGAAACTTGACTTGGGTAAGGTCTAGTCTTTTGATAGGTGCTGGAATTGGAGAATTAAAACCTTCATTCTAAGGGGAAACAAAGTCAAGGCCGAAACAAGCTTTCTTGAAAAACACTACAAACACTTGGAGGGCCAACAAGCAAAGATAACAAGGAAGTGCAATTAGCAAAAAGAGGATCAACAAAGGGAGTTTTTCTTAATTTCCTTGCAACTTAATTTGCGTTAATTACCTCTTAATTACGATTTAGACGGTGAGTGTGTCTTCAAGGGCTCAAAGTGTCCAAGAAGCCTCACCTAGGGCCGACTAGTATAGAATTCTTAATTGGCAATTGTTAATTGTTTGTAATTGCCTTTTCTTTTACTTAGTAGTGACGCTTTGCATGCTTATTTTGTTAAGTTTGTGATAAACCGTCTAGCTTTGTTGATTAGTTAGCATACATTGTTTTCTTGCATTGAAAAAAAAGTTTTGATTTCTCAACTTAATTGTGTTCTAAGTAGTACTAAGAGGAAGTTTTGTGTGAAGACATTGAGGGATAGTTTTTGGCTAAGGCAAAGGCTTGGTACTTAAGTAGTCCTTTGTGACTCACCTCCCTTACTTGGAAAACTACCTTCTTTGACTTTCCTAAATTTCCTTAAAGTAAAACACTTATATACACAAAAACTTTAGTCATGTCTTCACCTCCTCACTCTCCAAAGTCTATTGAAAGTGAAGTCAAATCTATAAAATCTCTTTTAAAAGAAGTTTCACAAGCTGTACAAATGATTTCTTTTAGACAATTGGAGAATGAGAATAAAATCAATGAATTGGCTAAAGCCCAAGAGGAGAAATCCCAAAAATCACAAAAATAAAAAAAAACTCATACTCATACATCTAGGAGTAATGAGTCTCTAGGGGAGGGAAGCCTTAGAATTAATGACTACTACCAGCCACCCCTAGAAGGAATAGGCAAAGGGAGCAAGAGGTGCCAAGGAAAACTAGAGTAGACCTACCTCATTTTCATGGAAAAGAAAATGTAGAAATCTATCTAGATTGGAAGATGAAGGTAGAACAACTCTTTGCTTGTCATAGGGTAAGTGAGGAACGTAAGGTACCCTTAGCCGCCCTTAGCTTCCAAGGGAACGCCATGTATTGGTGGACCTCTCTCGAAAGAGAAAGGCGTCTTCATAGGGAACCTCCCATTACATATTGGAATGACCTTAGGGGAGCCCTAAGACGCCGACACATACCTTCCTACTATCATAGGGAGTTGATGGACAAGCTCCAAAGACTCCAACAAAAAAACATGAGTGTGGAAGAGTATAGACAAAAAATGGAGCTCTACATGATGAGAGCATCCATTAGAGAAGAGGAGGATACCACAATAGCTAGGTTCCTTAGTGGCCTATCACTTGAGATAAAAGATAGAGTGGAGCTCTTACCTTACCAAGAAGATAGACTTGAGCAACAAATTTTACGCAAAACGTCAAGTCAAAAGGTGAGCCCTTACTCTAACTTTTATCCCAAGAAAGAGTTTAGAAGGGAGGGTAGTACATCAAAAGAAAAACCAAAAGAACCTACCAAACCTTTCACCAAAGAAACCTCCACCCCACTCATCCGGGCTCGAGATGTTAAGTGTTTCAAGTGCTATGGTAGAGGGCATGTGCAAGCACAATGTCCAAACCAAAGGACTTTGTTTCTTAAGGGTGTAGATGAGTACACTAGTGGCGAGGATGAGCCTAGTGAGAGAGAGGAGGGGGGAGAGGATGAGAGGGTAGCTCCACTAGAGGGAGAATTGCTTATGATTAGGAGAACCCTCAACAATCACCCTAGCACATCCATTGAAACACAAAGAGAGAACATATTTCATACAAGATGCAATGTTTTAGAAAACATATGCTCTCTCATTGTGGATAGTGGATCTAGTTGCAATTGTTGTAGTGCTAGGATGGTGGAGAAGCTTAAGCTACAAGTAGTTCCTCACCCAAAACCTTATAAACTTCAATGGCTTAATGAAAATGGGGAACTACATGTAGACAAGCAAGTGGAAATCAAGTTTTCCATAGGGAACTACAAAGATAAGGTTTTATGTGATGTAGTACCTATGGAAGCTTGTCATATCTTATTAGGGAGACCATGGCAATTTGATAAGAAAACCTTACATGATGGTCTCACTAATGAGATTTCCTTCACCCACAAGTATAAAAAGTTTGTACTTAGTCCTTTACCACATTCTCAAGTGGTAAAAGACCAGATACAAATGAAGCAAAAGAGGGATGAGGAAAACAAAAAAAAAAGCGCTAGAAAAAGAGAAAATCCTTAGGGATAGGAAGGCGTGGGAGAAGAGTGTTCCTTCCCACAAGGTTGGTCAACAAGAAAAGCCTCTTGAAAACGTTTTTGAAAATTTGCTTCTTGTTGAACAACCAAGCCTTATCTTTTATAAAGGAGCACTTACATGCACTGCCACAAGTAGTGAACTTATGAATTCACCTCCTCAAATAGAAAATCTTTTAAGTGAATTTGAAGATCTATTCTCTAATGAGGGTCCCATTGGGCTTCCTCCCCTTAGAGGTATAGAACATCAAATTGATTTCATTCCGGGGGCAAGCCTACCAAATAGGCCTGCTTATAGAACCAACCCCGAGGAAACAAAGGAGATAGAATCACAAATTCAAGACTTGTTGGAGAAGGGTTGGGTTCAAAAGAGCCAAAGCCCTTGTGTTGTACCTGTCTTGTTGGTGCCCAAAAAGGATGGAAAATGGCGCATGTGTTGTGATTGTCGAGCAATCAACAACATCACCATCAAGTATAGGCATCCAATCCCAAGGCTTGACGATATGCTTGATGAATTCCATGGGTCAACTCTATTCTCCAAAATTGACCTTAAAAGTGGATATCACCAAATTCGAATCAAGGAGGGTGATGAGTGGAAAACCGCTTTTAAGACCAAATTTGGATTATATGAGTGGTTGGTGATGCCCTTTGGGCTTACTAATGCCCCAAGTACATTCATGAGGCTTATGAATCACACCTTGAGGGATTGTATAGGTAAATATGTAGTAGTTTATTTTGATGATATCTTAGTATATAGCAAAACCCTAGAAGACCATCTAAGTCACCTTAGGGAAGTTCTTCTAGTGTTTAGGAAAAATAGTCTTTTTGCAAATAGGGATAAGTGTACCTTTTGTGTAGATAGTGTAGTTTTCTTAGGCTTCATAGTAAACAAAAAGGGGGTGCATGTAGATCCCGAGAAAATCAAAGCCATCCGAGAGTGGCCAACTCCACAAAATGTAAGTGATGTAAGAAGTTTTCATGGGTTAGCTAGCTTCTATAAAAGGTTTGTGCCTAATTTTTCTAGTCTAGCTTCTCCTTTGAATGAACTTGTTAAAAAAGATGTTCCATTTTGTTGGAATGAAAAGCATGAGCAAGCCTTCCAAAGGCTAAAAGCTCAACTCACCAATGTACCAATTCTATCTCTCCCAAATTTTTCCAAAACTTTTGAGATAGAGTGTGATGCATCGGGGGTAGGCATAGGTGCGGTTTTGTTGCAAGGTGGACACCCCATTGCTTATTTTAGTGAAAAACTCCATGGTGTCACCCTCAACTACCCCACCTATGACAAAGAGCTCTATACTCTTGTGCGAGCCCTAAAGACTTGGGAACACTACCTTGTGTCCAAAGAATTTGTCATCCATAGTGATCACGAGTCTTTAAAATATTTAAAGGGTCAACACAAGCTCAACAAGAGACATGCTAAATGGATGGAATTTCTTGAACAATTTCCTTATGTAATCAAATACAAGAAAGGAAGCACCAATATAGTGGCCGATGCTCTTTCAAGACGGCATACACTCTTTTCAAAATGGTGCCCAAATTCTTGGATTTGACCACATAAGAGAGCTTTACCAAGAAGATCAAGAACTCTCATCCATCTATGCCCAATGTCTACATAGAGCGCAAGGAGGTTACTATGTGTCCGAGGGATATCTTTTTAAAGAGGGAAAACTTTGCATTCCCCAAGGAACACATAGGAAACTCCTTGTCAAAGAATCACATGAGGGGGGACTCATGGGTCATTTTGGAGTTGATAAGACTTTAGACCTTTTAAAAGCAAAATTTTGTTGGCCACACATGAGGAAAGATGTCCAAAGACATTGTTCTAGATGCATCTCATGTTTAAAAGCAAAGTCTAGAACAATGCCTCATGGACTCTACACCTCTTTGCCGATTGCAAATGCTCCTTGGGAAGACATTAGCATGGATTTCATTTTAGGACTTCTTAGGACTGCAAGAGGCCATGACTCTATCTTTGTGGTAGTGGACCGTTTTAACAAAATGTCCCATTTTATTCCATGCCACAAGGTAGATGATGCTCAAAATATTTCTAGACTCTTCTTTAGAGAAGTGGTGAGACTTCATGGTCTCCCTAGGAGTATAGTATCCGAAGAGATCCCAAGTTTATCAGCCACTTTTGGAAAACTCTTTGGGGCAAACTTGGAACAAGACTACAATTTTCAACTTCTTGTCATCCTCAAACGGATGGTCAAACCGAAGTAGTCAATAGATCTCTTGGGACTATGCTTAGGGCTATCATGAAGGGCAACCATAAATCTTGGGATGAGTATCTTCCCCACATTGAATTTGCTTACAATAGAGTAGTTCACAAGACTACTAATGCTTCTCCTTTTGAAGTAGTATATGGTTTTAATCCTCTCACACCCATGGATTTGATACCTCTTCCTAATCCACAAGATTTTGTGCATAAGGAAGGAGTAATTAAAGCCGACTTTGTAAAGAAAATGCATGAGAAGATTAAAATTCAAATACAACAACAAAATGAGAAGTACACAAAATACAACAATAAAGGGAAGAAAGAAATAATTTTTGAGGAAGGAGACTTAGTTTGGCTTCACCTTCGCAAAGATAGATTTCCAACTCAAAGGAAGTCCAAACTAAGTCCCCGAGGTGATGGACCCTTTCAAGTCCTCAAGCGAGTCAATAACAATGCATATAAATTGGACCTACCTCATGAATATGGAGTTCATGACACTTTTAATGTAATTGATCTTTCTCCATTTGTAGGTACCAATGACGATGACGAGCTGGATTTGAGGACAAATCCTTTCCAAGGGGGAGGGGATGATGGAGGAGGGCCAAGCACATCCCACCATGAAAGCCAAGACCCAAAGCTAGACCATGATGAGCGTCTAGACTCAAGGAAGGAGCATCTAGGACGTGAAGAGGGAAGGCTACACATGGAGCGTCTAGGGGGAGGCCTAGACCGTCTAGGCCCAATTACAAGATCAATGGCTAAGCACATTCACACCCAATTGAATGAAGCCACGGATGGAAGAGAGAAAGCCTTGTACATGTTACATGGAGGCCCATTAGGGGTGCTTAGTAATTAGAGTAGTGTAGAAAGCATAATTGTGTGAACATTCTAGAATCTCTTTAGCTTTGGCCGGTCATGAGCACATGGCACATGTGCTTGGTGATTTGCATTTCATTTGGCTTTCATTTCATTAGATATTAGCTTAGTTTATACGGCCATCTAGCTTATAAATAGGAAGGCCTACACCTTGTATTTGCAAGTTTATTGTGAGTAAAGTTATGCTGCCATTTTGTGCCAAGCTTTGCTTCTCCCTATAACTCTAAGCTCTAAACTTCACATCCTTCATCTTTCCTTGGGCTGGCCGAACCTCCCTATGTTCATACCTATCATGCACCTTCAAGATCAACACCACTCTTAGGAGGATCTTGCTCACACACCTTCATAGCTTCCGCACCATTTTTCTTACATGATTCAAGAAGACCTTCATGAAATTTGCCATCAGTTATGCTGCCCATTTAGTGTCATACTTTACTTCTTGCCTAGCTTCTAGGTTTTAATCTTCCTTTCACCACCTACAAAGGGGCTGGTCGAACCTCCCCATGTCCATACTCTTCATGCACCTTCAAGGTCACCACACCTCTTAGGAGGACCTTGTCCACTCTCATCCATAAGTTTCTGCACCATCTTCAACCAATCATCTAAGAAGAGCTCATAGGAAATCCATCACCTTCACCAACCACCCACCTCTGCTTCACGTGCCCATTTACTCCCGCACCTACCTTCACCTACCCATTTACTTCCACAAGTAAATGCACCTAACCATCTACCCACACCATCAGCGCACGCCACTTCATCTCCATCAATTGCCCATACTGTGCCACGTCACCAACTCCCTGCAGCAACTTCATGTGACTCTGTGCCGCATTCAATACAAGTAGCTGGCACACACCAAATTCCAATGTTACAAAACCAATCTCATTCCAAACCTTGCCCTTTGGGTTTCCCATGCCAATCTACAACCCACTATCAACCCCCTTTGCCAACACCACACCCCTTTGCCCAAAAGCCAACACACTTTCCCAATTTATTCCCACCCTCTCACATCCACCCCCACGCCACAAAAATTACCGTGGCCCACCAACCACTCCCCAGACTTTTTCCCCAAACAAACACCCACCAAAAATCCAGCGGGGCCCAATCTTACCCCCCCCCCCCCCCCCAAACACCAACACCAACACCCACTATCAATAATAACCCAACAATAACCACACCACCCCATTTTACCTCCCACACCCCTAGTTCCTATACCACCATGTCCTCCATCACAACTTCTCCGCCAAGTTCATCCATCCAAAACCTTGAGGACAAGGTTGCTTTGCAGGGGTCGACTATTGATACGGGACTCACAAGCACAAGGCCCATTAGAAGGACATCTAGGCTCATTTGGTTAAAGGATTATATCTAGAAGGATCTCTTTTGTCTTTTGTAGGGATTGGATCCCCTTTTCTGTTAGGATTTTCTGTTATAGCTTTTCAGTCTTTTCAGCACAGCTGTCCATGAGGACAAATAGTTTTTCAAAGGGTATTATATACCCCACTAGACTAGTAGAGTAGGCATGTTGTTGGTTATATTTTTTTTTATCCTATAAAAGTTGTTTTTATTCTGATATATCTCTATCCCAGCACTTATTTTTCTAGTTTTCTTTGTGTTCTTCCCCTTCCCTGCTCCATCACCGTATCAGTTTCCCTTTCCTTTAATCATCAATAATAATACCATCAGTTTTCCTATTCTTTTCCTTTATAAGAAAATTGGTTCCTTTAACACATAACATAACACACTCACTCATATATAAAGAGGGATAATCTGTTAGTTTGCTATGGACAAGGAGCATTGCTCTATGGCAGTGGGACTGTTTCCTTAATATTTCCCTATGATCATCAATAATACTAGACTTTCTATCAGTTTTCTTATTTTATTCTTTTTAACAATCTTGGTTCCCTAACACATACATACTCACTCATATATGCATACATAGAAATAAAATAAAAAATATTTTGTATTCTCTTTATCACATAATATATCTGTATAAATTTTTATTTCTCAACAGCTACCCTATGATAGGATTGCAAAGATTGATGAGTTGGGAATTGCTGGAAGCAAGCTGCTGTCTGGATTTCAACAAGCGCTTGGTAATTATACAGATTTTTTTAGCACGTGTTACTGTAAACTAATGATATTGCTTATTATTCACTTTCGGGGGCGTTTGCTTCAAGTCATGATTTATCATTCCCAGGAACGTAGTCTACCTAGGAATGTTATAATTGGAAAGTTATTCCTAGGCATATCTAAAATATGTTTGGTTAGCTTTCATATTTCTGAAAATACTTTTTAAATTCTAAATTAATTAAAGTAATAAAATAAAATAATGAACTTTATAATGGAGGTTACAAAGTAACTTCTATCATGCATATAAAAATTGTACCAACAATGGTATCCAGCTTTCTAGCAAACATAGGAATAAAGATTTGTACTTTCATTTTTCGGGAATGCAAAAGGATTCCATGGAACAAAACGCCTCCTTATTTTATAACTTTTAACTTTAATTGTGCAGATTTTATTGGGAGGCCTCCTATAGATATGAGTTCTAAATTAGTGGAGAAGATAATTGTGGCTAATGAAACTAAGAGAGTTAAAGCCTATATAAATTCTGGATGTAGGAAGCTCAACAACAGTATCCAGAGTTTAACAAACTGTAAGTACTGCTCTTTATTTTTTATTGGGATTGGTTGTCTCATTCCATTATTAGGGTATATCTCTAGACTCAACATGGGCTTAGTGACTCATAAGTACATTTTTTTTTTCTTAACCCTTTTAATTTAGTATGATGTATTGAGAATGTTGTTCTTTATTTGAGTCTGATATTTTAAAAGTGAACCAATACTGTTACCAATGAATCTTCTTTATTCTACTTAACAGGAGTATGACGATTGATTTTCTTTGAGTGCAGTGTTAAGTTAATATTAGATTATTCCATAATTTTTTATAAAACTATACTCATGCAGTTTTACAATAGTTACTCTTTTTATTCATGAATTCTGTTCTCATTAAATTATCCTATTTTTTATTTATTTTGTGACCGAAATTTGGCAAAGCATTGTCTTCAAGATCAGTTTGGTTTGGGGTATTCTGCCAGTCATAAAGGATATATGTGTTTATCTTCAACTGACAGAATCTTTATTTCTAAAGATGACATTTTTAATGAGCATAGTTTCGATATCCTCATCTTTTTTCAACCACTTCCACATTAATTCCCCTTTGGTTTCTACGTATATTCCTGAAATATTTCATCCTAATCCTATTGTTCCTGCAACTCCACAAGTGACTCAATCAAATCCAAAACTGTAAAATAATCTCTTCAAGACTCTTAATGGTTTGCTGCTATGAGTACTAAATAGTTTTATGTATGGAGAAATTTGGTATTCTTTTTTGTATTTTTTATCTTTACATAATAAAATTCCAGTATCAGTGTTTGCTATCAGCTTGCAATTTGTTTCTTTACATTTATCCTGTCTGCTTTTCTCACTTATTCAGCTTCTCTCTAATTCTTTTATGTGTCTTTGTTCCAAAAAGATATATGCTTGAATCTGCATTGTACAATCTTTAGTTATCAATTCTCCGATTGAATTCTACTTATTAATTTATTGCTATTTATTCTGCTGCTGACTATACAACTGTTTCAATATGGCAAAATATGCATACGGAAGTTCACTCATGCACACGTGGACTCTGTAACCATATAAGAAAAGGTATGGCCTCGTGTTTTTAATGATTGATCCATGACTGCTATGCTTCCATAAGCGTATACATCCTATGATAGACTTGAATATGTATTTTCTCTTTTGAAGATTGGAAAAGAAACTCGTTAAAATGCCCTATCCAAATAAAATGTAAATTTACGAAGATGTATTTCCAACTTGGAGGAAACTTATTTTCATTTAGTCAATATTGCTTTCTAATTTCAATTACTTAATCAGTAATGGGCTTCTTTCTAGCTCCTCTATGAAAATATTTTGTTGTAGATACTAACGCTGTGTTTGGCCATCATTAATTTAAAAGTTCATATCGACTGTGTGTTGTATATAAAATTTCTTGGGTTGTAAACTTTATGCTATAACCATCATGGTGATCTTGCCTTCTTTGTTTTAGTATATACCTTTAAGCTTTTTTAAAAAGTAATTGCTTATTTTAACTAGTTCTGAGAGAAATTTTTAATTCCAAAAATTAATCATTCCTAAACATGCAGTTAGTTTGGCATTTAACTAGTCATGTATGTTTTGCAGCTAAGGAAATACTTGATGAACTTGAAGGTCTATTGGGGGATGTAACAAGTGCTATTCAGACTACAGATGGAAAATTATTAGCCTTCTCTGGTCTGGATTTTGATGTTGGATTAAATGACCAAGCAATCTATAATGATTTGGTAATATTATTACTTATTTGGGAAGAATTTCTAATTTAATTGCTAACTTTTTTCTCCAAATGTTCCTTTGATTGAGTTTCTTCCCCTGCTCCCCCCTTCCCCCAAGAAAAAGCAACCCCAGCAGTTGATACTTCTTATTGGAGTTGCAATGATGATAGAGTGTTATGTGAAGCTTGTTATTATAATCTTTACAAATAAAACCTGTTAAATAGAATTTGTTATCTGCTCCTCTACCAAGTTCACTGACCTCTTTCTCTTCTTGGTTGGGAAGTTGTACTCCACTAAATTCAAGAATCATTTGCATGATATAAATATAGTAGTGGAAATTATGGAATCCCTGCTTACTAGAACAGCAATTACACCTTTACTCAGGAGGAAAAGGATGCTTTGTCTGATTCTCAAAGTCCTGATATCACACATTTGGCCATGGTAATGGCTTTCATATATAGCATGGTAAAGCAAGACTATTTGATGCAGGTAATGAATGATGTGTTTTTGTGAGCTTAAAGTGAGTGAAAATGAAGAATCCTTAAAATGTTTGCCTATTCTTGCAGGAAAAGATTGTGTCTGCTTTAGATCTGAGGATGTCATCAGAAGAACTAGAAAGCTACTGCCAAATGTGGTCTTTGCGCCCCTTCATAAATGATGAGATCGTGAATGGAGCTTGGGAACATATTCATTGAACATTCTTTTGTTTCTTATTTTAAGTATACAAAATTAGTTATCATTGAGTTCGATAGAATTGTATAATGCTATAAAACCATCCTTACTTTTCTAGATTTTCACTTTATTTTTACATTCCTCTGTCTCCTCCCCCTTATAAAAGCATCTAGTTTTTTCACTTGTTTGAAGAAGAGAAACTATATTATCAAATAGTGTTTGTCTCTTATTATTTTTAATTTATTTTTTCTTAAAATAATAAAAATATAAACCTACACAAAATTATGTCATTGCATAACAGGGGTACATGCACCAGTTCTCACAATGTAGGCAAGAACTACATAGGACTTTTTATGCAAATCCCAATGGATTAAGATTTCAGCATTTCAAAAACATGATATTATTTGAACAATGGTAACAACAAAAGTGAGAAAATCCTTAACACTTACAAATACGATTATTATTTTAATTTAACTTATTAGAGACACTAATTAATCAATTACTATCGTACACAATATTCATATGATTAAATGTGTTTTTAATATATATAACAAATTTTAAAAATACAAAATTGATTTTTATTTAAAAAAAGGTTGACGGGCCAATGATGGACTTGGTCAAAAAATGGTACCCATTTTGCTACCTGTAATTTCTTTTTATTTAAATATTGCATGTTTTTTAAGTAGCCTAGATCACTTTAATAGTTTTATGTTTCCCAAACCATAATGATAATTAATGGAACAAATCTCACTTTACTGAGTATTTTTTTTTTAATTAAGTTAGACTTAAATTTGATTACTTTAATATGGCACCAGAGTCATTTCTTAATGATATTTGAGTAATTATGAGTATCTATTTGTCACCTACTATTGGATCCTTTCCATGCTCGATGTCTTCAACGTGAATGCTCGATATCCTCGACATTAGGGATGTATGTTGAAAAACTCACATCGAAAAGAGATATAATCAAATTATAATGTATAAGTGAGTGCAAACCGCACCTTATTAAATTAGTTTTTGTAAAGTTGAATTAACTTAAATTTCATTACTTTAATATGATATATGAGCCACTAAGATTATATCCCAGTTAAGATTAGTTGGGCCTATCGTGCCACCCGCCATTGGGTCTCATTCTATTATCATACTTGATGCCTTTGATATCAGGAAGTGTGTTAGAAATCTCACGTCAAGTAAAGATATGAACAAATTATAATATTAAAGTGATGAATCGTGGGCTAAGACCAACTTCCTCTACTTAACATTAAGGAAAATTATTCCTCCACTTCCATACCCCCCCTGCATCTTCATATTAATTGTGAAAAGTCGGTTGTAACCTTTTTTAAAAAATTTAAATAACTCTAATCCCTTTTTAAATAACCTAAGATGCACCTCCATACATCTCTTCTAAATGCAATACTTCTATTCTTCTCTAGTCGTAGCATTTGAGAGATGTCGGTTCCATCATTTAAGCGTGTATGAGAGGGTTGACGAGAATATTCATTGTATCCGAAGTTCCTTAGTGCAAAGTTTTTTTTAGTTTTGTACTCCATTTTTGTACTTCCCTGGTTCTTTTTCTGGGTTTTGTGACTTCCAAAAAAATGAAAAAAAAAATTAACGAAAACATAACAAAACTTATCTCAAGCACCATTGTTTGCCATCAGCCACCACAAGCAACCATCACCACTTGAAAATGAAGAAAAAGACATAACACTCTCCACCATAAGGGTATTGTTGGAATTATAAAAAAAAAGTATGGAGGTGCAGGGAAAATGTATGGAGATGTAGGGAGAATTTTCCTAACATCAATGGTAAAGAAAATGGACTTCAAAATTTATTTAGTCCAACTACTTAAACTCCAACCCATTAATTATTCTTCTAAATCATGTTAATTTTGACTTGTTATATGTTATCTTCAAATTGGAATCATTATTCATCAACATGTAGAGGGTTATTTCTTCCTCCATGCACATGGTTTCTTCATGCACCTCCATGTGTTGGAAAAGTCTAAAATGACCATGTTTTAGACTTTTATATTGTAAAATTCATAAACATGTTCTAGATTGTACAATCTAAAATACATTTTTATATATAAAAATATAATTCAAATTTTTGGATTACAGCCTAAAATTGTACATTCAGAATATATTTCTAGATTACACAATTTAGAAACATATTTTGAATTGTACAATCTATAATATATTTTTGAATTATACAATTTGAAATATATTTTATTAATTTTGGATTGAACAATCAAGAATAAGTATTCAGATTATGCAATTCAAAATGCTTTCAATTCAATGATAATTTAAATTTTCTCACACATATGGAGGTGCAAGAAGAAAGTATAGGGTGCTAAAAGAAATTATTGTATACAAAATAACATTAGATGATATATCTTCATGGGCTTATCATTAAAACCATAAATGATTATATTTTTTCCAAACTTGTTACATAGAATTTGTATTGTACAACTTTAATAGATTTAGAATATGCTAAGTAAGCTTTATTCAAAAATTGTTTTAGGTAGTACTTATCTATTTCCTTCACTTATCTTTCACTTTTTTTTTATCATTGTATAAAACATCTATTTTATATGAACATATAAGGGAAACAATGACCATGAGTCTAAACAAAGATAAACATACTTCTTACTAACTTGAGAAAATAAAGAAAAAGATATAGATTATCCTCATATTTATATATAAGATATATGTGATAAAGTGATGAGAATATGAGGAAAATAACTATATGTGATAAATTGAAATAACTATATGTGATAAATTGAAACAAAATTAACTACAATATTCATATCCTAAATGAAATATTAACAAACTCAATGTGGCATGGTAGCTTTCCATGAAATGTTACGAATTTTAATCTTCCAGCGACATGGTATGCATTATGATTACTTACGAATGTTCCCTTTACCTAAAAGTATTGGTCAAAAATATTTAAATGTTAGATTTCTTCTTTAATTACAAATTTCAAACAACAATAATTACATAAATATATATACTTTTAATACAAAAATTATTCTTTATTTGAAACTAATTCTAGAAATATATCAATAAACAAAGGATATCTAAACAATTATTTTTATTTTTATTAAAAATCTTCCAAATTTCATAATAGTAATATTTCGATCAATTAATCAAACACACAATTTTGTTTTGTTTCAGTCACATCAATCATATTATCTACTATCTTTCCAATCAAATCTACTCATTTTCCACTAACTTTTCCAGCATTCAAACAACATAATTTTTCACTCTCTTTTCCCTTTATGTCCTTCCCTTTCCACTTCCACCCTCATCCAAAACCTCATACTTTCAATTTCATCATTATGTTCACTTCCTTATTCTATAGACTGTTATTGATTATGAAAAGATAGACAAAGTGGTTTGACGTTACATAGTGATATATTATGAATGATATGTATTCTCAAACGGGATTAAAATCAAGAGAATTATTGGAACTCCTCTACCTCCTCAATCGATCGGTTAGCACTCCTTCTATTCATCTCCAAGTGAGCTCCTTCCTCTCCTCTTCTCACTCCGCCTCTCCACAAAGTCCAGACTCGGATGATACTTGTAAAAGGCACTCTGATGCTCAAGTCAGAATTTAGTATTTGACACTAGATACTTTGGGCATCATATAATGACATACCTGGTTCTTGGATTTTGTACCTATTTATATGGTTGTCATGGCCCTTTCTTATTGGGCCAAGTAGTTGGGTCATGTTTAGAAGTGCATTACCCAACTCTTAATTGCTGATTAGCATCACTAATCTTGTTTAAGCATAATAGTTTTTGTGGTGTCAGTCGACATAATGATCGGCGGGTGCAGAGTCATAGTCTCGGTCGTACAAACCCTGTCGGTACAATATGATAGGATAAAACAGGTTTTCTAAACATCTCTATTTTTGGATGTGTTTTTAACTATAGAACTAAATTTTAGTTACATTTTTTGTTTTTATTAAATGCATGGAATTTATTTTAAAATACAATATATTTATTATATAAGTTTAGTTTGATAAAAACAAAAAAATAAAAATAAATAATTTTGATTGACATGTTAGCTATTATTGGAGAAACATTTCACTATATCAAAACAAACATTAAGAGCACTTTCAATTGGTTTCTCAAAACAGTTGTGCAAAGAAACAAACAAATAGAACAAGTATATAAAGTAAAAAAAATGTAGAATACCAAAGAAGTCTTTGTGTTACTATTTAGATTTCATTGATATTAGGTTATTCTTTTGAGAATAAATTTAATATTATTAATAAAAATAAATTTTATAATATATAAAAGAAAGTAATTTTATGTATCATATTTGAATAATAATAATAATAATAATAATATAATGTAATTATGATAGAAAAAAAGACTATAAAATTTTGTATATTAATTTCAATTATATTTTTTTTAGAATAATTTGATATAATGTAATGTGTAAATTTTCGAACATATTAATTAAATAAATAAATATTCTGTGTAAATAATTCAATATTTTTTAAAATATAAATAATTTAAATTTTTAAATAAAAAAATTTTAAATGTAATAAGTGTAGTCATTATTAGATTGTTCACCTCGAGATTGCAACAATCTTTATTTCATTAATAATGAGTTTTATGTTCTTTTATGTAGAGTATGCAGACGTAGTACTAATTTTAATATGTGACTTTATCTTAACTTTGAGTTGAATTAGATCTAGTCTTAATATTTTGTATTAAGGTGAGTTTCATAACTCGTTAAAAGAAATAAAATATCACTCCTATTAATAAAAATTATTTTTACTAAATATGATTATAAAATATAGTTGTTTTAATGTATGAAATAAAATTTATAAAAAAGTTTAAAAAAAATCATAATTATCTTATGTATTATTCAATATTGTAATATAACAAATTTTCTAACTCATAAATCATGAAAAAATTCACTTAGATACAGTCAATATAATTATTTTGAAAGATAATACTTGTGTATACCGAAACAAAATTTTAGAGAAAATTTTACCATTTTTGTAACAAAATTGTAATATATTTATTATATAATTTAATTTTTAATATATAAATATATTAATTATGATGTTGTCTCAAATTTATCCATAAAAATTAAAATCTTAAATAATTTGTAATAAATAGTAAGATATATATAATTATTTATCTAAAACTATATTCAGACACTAAATTTAAAAATTTAAAGTTGATGATTTAAATACTTTATATAAGTAAGTAAAATATGTTAATCACATAAAAATTATTTAAATTTTCCATACAAAAATCAGTGAAATATTTATGGTAAAGTAAATTTTATTTTATTTTATAAAAATAATTTTGATATTTGTGTGGTGTAAGTCGTATATTTTGTTTCATAAATTAAACTTAAATTTTACTTTCTATTTTTTTTAAATCTTATTTATCCATTTTAAAATAATATTGATAAAATATATAAGTTAGTTAATTGAAACTAAAAATACTACAATAACAACTAGAAAATAGATATCAATTTGATTTGAAATTAATTTTTCAGTCTATTAATTAAATAAAAAATATTATATATATATTATTTATTCACATGTTTTATTTTATATATAAATTTATAGAAAATATATATACATGTGTGAAAGAAATTATATAACATTACATTGATATCAAGGTGAAATATGTTTTCAATCTTTATAAACATGTTAAAATCTAACTGAGTTTAATCTTTGTACAATCTAATTCAAAAACATATCTTAATGGCGTCATTGATTTTCTGTTTTTGCCTTAACTCAATTCAGATTTCTTCTCATCATCATAGTGATTTTCTTCTTCACTACGTGCCATCACATAAAAAATCTTAAAATAAAAGAAGAAACAAAAAAAGTTATTCATTAAAAAAAACACATGAAGATATGTGATTCATCAACCATAATTATTGTACCTCAAAAATAATTTTTTTGAAGTTTTCTAAATTTTTTTAGTTACTCACTTCGAAACATAACACTTTTAATATCTTCACTTTCATAAAAAAAAAAAAAAAAAACCTACAAGACAGTCAGCATATAGTCTCATTCAACTTTAATTCATTTGACTTTCATTTTCAAAATACATTGCTTCAATTAATTTGATGTTACATTCAAGCCCAAATTGTGATTAAAAAATATGCATACAAATCACAAAAACTAATAGAATAACTAAAATTTGAGTGAATTAATTATCATTATTTTTACTTTATTAATTTTTTATATTTTTTTTCTTACTATAAAAGGATTAAGAGAATTCTAAAAAGGAGGAATAGCGCGGGAAGTGCAGCTTTGCGTATAAGTACGTGGATGTTATCGGGCAGTCGGGTAGGGAGGATCTTACGTTGATACAGGCAACCGGCCGACAACGCCCCGCGCAAGGCGTTGGGCGACTTAGGGTTTACTTCAACATCTCTATCAGAGGATTAGACATCCTCCCATGCTACGGTTCCCTGCGGTCCGAACCCGGTGCCGCATTAGGTTAGGGAGCTGGGCTTTTTTCGCTCCTCTCACATTCATTCGTTCGAGCTGCTTTGCTCCTCCGCATCCCAAAGCGCGCTGCCCTCCTAGGCGCGCAACACTAAGTAATCCAAGCCAACCCACATTACTGACTAACGGTGGATAATCATATTTCTCACAGAGGAACTGAAAGCCGATAACGCATGAGGGCCCTTCTAGTTCCCGTGGGAAGAATCTAGAGCTCTCTCTCACCCTCAGGTGGCTATCAAGAGGTTTGATCGCGCAGGGATTGACTGTACTCGAAATCCTTTTATCACTCAATTTGCAAGGCTGATTAAGGCACAAGAATTAGGTATATGCAGACCAAACTTTGTAGTGTTGACTGATCACAAGCAAAGAAGGAAGGTCTACCTGCAAAAGACTCTCTCATGCTTAAGTTAGCAAGGATTTATAACATTTGTGAGTAAGAGTATAAAGATTTTAGTATGTCCCCTTATTGAGAAAGTTATCGCCTATTTATAAGTCTAGTTGGACTCAAACCATTAAGAAAAATATTATCAAGAGATATAAAGGGATTTTATAATAGTAATCTATAATTATTAATAACCTATAACCAAGTTATGATCTAATTTATGTGTTTTAAATATAATATTAAACAAGCAATTATTAGTCTGAGTGTATTCGGTTATATTTGGGGTATGCAAGTCCTTCCGCTCGAAATTTGAAGATCAATTTAAAAGATGAACTAGCTCAACTTGATTTAGATAAGTCAACCTTTGTTTTCTTTGTTTTCAATTTTAAGTAATGTCCGTTAATTATTTCTGATAATTGTTTGAACTCGAATAATAACTTGATTGTTTGGTTCAAGTTAGATAAAATTTCTCGATATTCGCTTAAACTAAAATTGTGATTTAACCGTTTGGTTCAAATTTGATAAAAATAAATTATGTTCATTTGAACTCAGATTGTGAGACTTGACTGTTTTTTTTCGTTTGGATTGTGACCTTTTGGTTCAACTTAAATAATAGCTTATAATAAACTTATAAGCTTGAGGCATAAAAGTGTAATTGTCTAAAATAGAAAGGTATCTTCTTTTTTTAATTTATTAGTATTGAAATCTTGAGTTCTTACTTATGTTATCTTAATTGAAATGGGTGAAATTCATATAAAAGTTTATCCGAGTTAATAATAAAAATTGAAAGAATAAATGTTACAAGGAAATGTATCTTTCACCACATTTACCTCTATTTATATTTATAAAAGTGAATAAAAATACTATGCATATTAGATTTGAATTATCATAACTTTTTAGATTAATTTTATTTTATTATTATAAATCATAACTTTTTAGATAGTGTTTTTGCCTCCATCTAAAAAAAGAGTGCTTATAAAATAGAAAATTCAGAAGACAAAATCATTCCGAATCCAGAATTAATTTTTTACTTCCAAAATAGTAAATCCATAATTAATAAAATGTTTTTCATAAAGAACATTCTAAAGTGGTAGGACAGCCTTTCCAAGAAAGAGTCACGGACAATCGTTTCTGAAAATCTCCTATTTCAAAACGAACCTTACCCCTTTCTTTTTCTTTTCAGTTGTATACAACTTTAAGGATTATCAAAAGTATCATTTCCATTTTCAAAATCACCCACTAATCATCACAAAAACAATGGAAAGCATAAGCATATATGCATACATGTCTGATTATGTCCCTTGAAAGCACACTAAAATCACTAAAATCATCAGAAATACTAACTGCTTAATCTGAAAAGTGATAAAGATAATGGCAGAGAAGGGGACAAAACAAAAATGGCAGAGAAGAATAACGAAAATAACAAAGAAGAAGACGATGTACTTATGTTCTTAAAACTTCCTTAAGGGTGCACGAAGAAACACCTCTAGTACGAGGTTTACATAGGAATTGCCAAGCCTAATAAAAACATTAACCGTCAAAAGGGAAACATTAATGTTCATTCTATTATTTTCCTAAATTGATGCTTAATCTAAATCAATTGTCACAGGACTACAAACACCAAACGCAAATCAATTTTTTAAGGTGAAAGTATTTTAAAACAAAAAAAAAAGACAAATCAAAGATAAATAATACAGGACCTCAAACACCAAATTGTTTTCGTAACCAAAAAAAGCAACACAAAACTCTTATAGACCTATCTGTAATACATTTAAACAACCTTATTCAATTTGTAGTGACAAGAATAACAACAATAATATTGACGGCGTGAAACAACTTTTTCTCCTAGATCCAAATTACAAAACCCATATCTCCAGAAATTGAAGGAAAAAAAATTTTAGACACGTACATTAAATTAAAACTTTCTTATAATAAAATAGTATATTAAAATCATAATAACAAAAATAACGTTAATAAAATAATTCAATACTTAAAACTTGACATAACACAATAATGGCGACATACAATCAAAACCCTAAACTGAATTACAATTTAAACTTCATATCAAACAAAAGCTAAATATGGCCCATCTTGTTATATAAGATTCTTCGAACATTATGTTAACATCGTGCTTCATTTTGTTGAACACCGCATAACCAAATATCATAAGTTCAAGAATGCTATCAGTAAATTCATGAATTTTGTTTCAATCCAAAATAGACCCAACAATTACAAAAATCAATCAATATCACCCTAACAAGAATATAAAACAAATAATACCAAACAAATAATAATCAACCAAGAGCTTCAAACAAAATTTAATATACAAATAACAAAGCAAAATTATCATGTTCAAACCAAATTAGTTAATCATAACCAGAATTCAAATGTTTTAAGTACGTCCGACAAAATATACACTACAATCTTTTACACTTGCATTTTATAGAAACTTCGAAAATCAAGCGAATAAAAAATATCAAACGACGTTCTAAAGACTTTACAAGACTGCACCATTCTAAACATCCTTCCAGTCAATCAATAAAAACCAGAATGGGAACAACACAAAAAAACATCCCCAGTGGAACAATATCACTGAGTGACAAACACAACATCAATTAAGTAACATCATAACTACATTAAAAGAAAACAAAGACAGCAAATAATCTGGTTGTCTAATAAACCAGTTCCAATCCTGCATCAATTTTAAATTGAATATATCACCATAAATCAGTAAAATTTGGCAGAAAGCTTTAACTATATTCAAACAATCTGCAAAACCCACAAAACCACATCTGTGCAATATCAATTTAATATCAACATCAGAAAGAAAGAAACCAACTGTAAGAATCAGCACATACCGCAACTCACAACCATCACATGATGAACTGAAGATCAATTAATCAGAAACCTTAGTGACATACTCAGATTCTTCCACGATCCAAAAACCTACAACTTCCATTTTCTACATCACAGTCTCTATATCAAAGAACAATAAACTATCACACCAATTCAATCATAAACTACTTCACCAAATTAACAATATAGGAATGCGAATAATATATAATTCAAAAACGATAGAGTATTCATTAGAATTAAACCAAAACAGTCGCAACGCTAAACGAACAAAACATGAACCAAAACTTTAAAAACTAAAAATAATGATAAAAAAGCAAATCCGTTACAAATTAGGCACCAGCCTTCTGGTAGACATAAGTGAGGCCGCACTTGCCGCAATAGTGGCGATCGAAGTGGTTGGCCATGAACGTTCCAGCGCCGCACTCAGCGTTGGGGCACTCCTTGCGGAGCCTCTGCACCTTACCGGAGTCGTCAACCTTGTAGAACTGCAAGATGGCGAGCTTCACCTTCTTATGCTTGTGCTTGATCTTCTTAGGCTTGGTGTAGGTCTTCTTCTTGCGCTTCTTGGCACCACCGCGGAGACGGAGGACAAGGTGGAGGGTGGACTCCTTCTGGATGTTGTAGTCGGCGAGGGTGCGACCGTCCTCGAGCTGCTTTCCGGCGAAGATGAGACGCTGCTGATCCGGTGGGATTCCCTCCTTGTCCTGGATCTTGGCCTTGACATTGTCGATGGTGTCTGAAGACTCCACCTCAAGGGTGATAGTCTTCCCCGTGAGGGTTTTCACGAATATCTGCATTGCTGCGGGGAACTAGGGTTTCCAATGCAGGGTTTGTTCTGGGAAGGGGAGAATGAAGATATGGAAGGTTTATATAGTCGTATGAGTTAGGGTTTCTGTTGGACTTCTTTTCGGCCCAAACCTTGCTGGACCCAACCCATTAATGTTAAGCATTTCATCTCTTATTATTTGCACTCCACACTTTCCTTTTTTTTTTTTCTTATGCCCCTATTACTAACATTGTGGAAAAAAAATAATATAATCTGTTGTGTGAAATAAAAAAACGTGCTTTAAAATAATTATCTTCTTAACTGTATGTTTATTTTTTTTATTTACTATATTTTTTTCAAAAATAATTCTTCAATTATTTCATTTCAACACTAACAATAAATTTAGGTCGCTTTTGATGAGTAAAAAATATAAATTATTGTCAATTTTATATTCAATTTCTACTATATATAATTATTAATTAATAAATTCAAATTTAGTTTTTGTAAAATCTAGAATATATCAATACTTAATATTAGTCTTGTGGCTCTTTGAAAATATTGATCCATGTAAGGGTTACTGGGTTAGTGTACTTCTTAAACTTTAGAAAACAAATGTTATTGAAAAGAATAAAATTTCCAATTTATAAATGATATTTTTCTATGACATGAGAGTTATATTATAAATTATTTGTGAACAAAATTGTAATAAGGAACCTCCCATATAAATTTTATTTTGGTCATTTTTTCATTTAAAATTTTTTTAAGTTTAAAATATTATAAATAAGCTTCTAGTAGTATTTTGATATTCAAATAAAAAATAATATAATTATAAATAAAAATAAAAAGTAGAGGTACATTGCATATTAATCTGTTAACAACTAACAAGGAAAAATATTTTTATCTCTAAAATATTAAATGATTAAAATATTTTTTGGTGAATTATTATTCTGCCATTTTTTCCTTTTCATTAGTGAGTTACCACTGTTGTTATCGAAAGATAAAACATGATTTCAAAACATCTTCACTTTTGAATGTTTTTTGGTAAAATTAAGGTTTAACTAAATTGTTAAATTTCTTTATTAACATAAACCAAATACACATTCACTGCATGCATGCCTATTCACGTTATTATTAATTTAAAAGTGTATAATTTTATTATTTTTATTAATAATTAATTAAAAAATAATACAATATTCAAAATATACATAATTTTGTAAAAATAATATAAAAAGTATATAATTATTATTTTAAAAAAATATTTAATTATTTATCAAATAAATAAATAAATTTTTATTTATTAAAAGATACAATCATCGAATTAAAAATAAATATAAATCATTTTAATAATTCTTTAAATAATTAAATTTGTTTATATATATAACTATTTTAATTAAAAACATAATAATGTCTTCTTTATTAATAAGAATCTATCCAATTTAATTTTCTTATATAAAAATAGTAAGAATTTGTGTAGAAAAAAACCTTCTTTATTAATATTATTATGATAGACCAGCCAAACACATGCGTAGTTAAGTATCCAATTTTTGTTTTTATTTTTATTTATGTATAGTTATGTTTAATATTAAAAATTGAATAAAAGAGATTATATGTATCAATTATAAGTAAACAATCTATTTTATTAAAACTAAATATATCAATTAATTAAATATACAAATGAAAAAGAATATTTTAATAATTTTAGTGTCACCATTAATATTATCTGAACAAATACAAATATATGTTTTCATCATTTTCCATTAACCATCTCTTTCCTTTACATAATAAAGTCAATGGAAGAAATAAATAAATAAATAAACACTCTTGTTTTTATTTTTCTCTTTGTGCTTCCTTCCGTGAGTCTTCTTTATCCTTTTGGATTAATGACTTCTACTATTTCGTATCCAATAAGTATGAAACAAAACAGAAACATGTAAATAAGCTTAATAAAACATTTTTTTTTTAGTTTTAAAGGCTTAACAAAATTATCTTAGAAGACAACAAAAAAAAAACGAAGAATGGTTAATGCTTATAAAACAATAATTGTAGTGCTCTTATAAAAAAAACAAAAAGAACATTTGAGTCTTTAATAAAAAGAAAAAAAAAACAGGACTTAGGGAAAAAAGTGAAGAAATAAGCAAAAATATCGTGTGGATATCTCATACCCAAAAAAAACAAAATATAGTGTCTTATGAAAAAATAAATTGAGAAACTTACTCATTTGAGCAAAGTGAGTGATGGGAATTGGAGAAGAGAGCGTGTTGGAGAAATAGACAAATTTCATGCACTTGGTGATGACAACGGTAAACCAATACAAAAACTATATACAAAATCTTACATAAAAAATGCAATGCATGTAAAGAAGATAGAACAATTGGAACAAGCCAAGAAAAAAATACATATCCACGAAAAAGAGAAAAGGAAAAACATAATGAGAGTGACAATGAGAGCGTGTCTCGGGAGAAAAGGATGAAAGAAAATAGAGTGAAGCTTTAGATACATTAGTATTGTAACTGATCAGTTTAAGGGCAGTTAACACATTCGTATCCAAGAAGTTTGAGAACAAAACAAAAACATGTAAATAAGCATAATCAAACATTTATCTTTTTAGTTTTAAAAGACTTAAAAAAATATATATTTGAAACAAAAAAAAAAGAGTGGTGAATGGTTAATATTTATTAAACAATCCTTTTAGTGCTATTGGTAAGAAAAAAAAAACATTTGAGTGTTTAATAAAAAAAAATGATCTAGGGGAAAAATAATGAAGAATTAAGCAACCGAAGAGAGAAAAGAAGAAAAGGTGAGAAGGGAAGTGTGTGTCTAGAGGAGAAAAAAATGTGAGAGAAGAAAGTCTACATTATTATTCTAACTTATTATGACAACTAAGAGAGTTAAGGGATAAATTTATTTTTATTTTTTTGGAAAGAAGTGATAAATTTTGTATAGAAAGAAGTGAGAAGTGATTAAGAAAGTTATATTTGATTTTCAAATTATAAAATTATTAAAAAAATAAAAGTAAATATAAAAAAAATGACAAGAATATTCAAGATAATAATAAAAAAAACCTTTTTATTATATATTTTAAAATATTAATGTACTGGTAGGCTAAAACCGAGAGGTTTAGGCCGAGAACAACATTGAGTAAACAATGGAAAAAGGTTGAAACCGAGAGGTTTAAACCGAAACCTGAAAGGATAATAAAAATCATAATAAAGCCCAATTTAAATAAGGAACTTGCACAAGGGGGTGTAAAAGTAATAAAAAGGTGTGAGAAGAAAGTCCAAAAGTACTGTAGAAGGCCCATCAACGAAACCCTATAAATAGGAGGTCCGCACAAGAAAAAGGTAAGAGTGATTTTATCTGATGAACGTTAAACCTTTTCTGACTTTGACATCGGAGCGACTTGCAGGTACCCCCCACCTGTTGTGAGGAGAAGCCGAGAGCACCAGCCGAGAGGAGAAGCCAAGAGTTTTCATCAAGGAGAGAAGTACCCGGCCCAAGATAGTATTCAGCCCAAGATTGAAGGATTAGTCTTGATTAACCCATTTCAAGTGTTCTTGGTCCTTGTTGTAAGAACAATTAATATAAAAACATAATAGGAAAGTAAATGTATATATATATATATATAATTTTTGTTTCCTTTTTAGTCAATTAATTTGATGTCTACAAATTACAGAATCCTCTGAGTAGTGGCCTCAATTTAAATTTCTCTATTTTTAAACTCAAATAAATTTAAATCCTCAATTTATCTTCTTCTAATACTCTTAATTTTCATTTAATTACAAAAACTATTTTTTTACTAATTGATACATATTTTAAATATATAAACTAAAAATATGGTGTATTTCAGTAAGATTAGTTTTGGTTCCAATATAATATTTCACTTTCTTCATAAAAAGATTTAAGAGTGTACAGTAGTACATAATTTGCTGACTTTATGTGATAAAAAAAATCTATCAAGGGTTGTTTTTGAGTTTGCATAACTATGATAAAATATAAAATAGACACTAAGGGTAAGTTTGTATCTTACGACAGAAAGTTAGAAAATTGAGAAGCAAAGAAATACCTAAAATGTTCGTAAATTAAGAAATAAAATACATAAATCTTGGTAAAATAGTTACAGTTTTCTTTCTTCGCATATTTGTGAATATTTGTGAATGTAATTAAAAATATATATTATAATATAAATAATAATAATAATAATTATTAAAAACTTAATATAAATAATAACTAGAATTAAAATAATTAAAATAATAAACTTAATAATAATAAATTTATGAAATAATAACTAGAATTAAAAAATTATAAATAATAATCAATATTGATAAAAATAAATAATAGTAAAATTAAAATTAAAATTAATTTATAATATATATTTTATAATTATTAAAAATTTACATCATTATTAAAGTCAATTTTTTTACATAATTATCACATCATTCACAAAATTCAATAAACTTTTCTCATAAATCTACTCTAACATATCCTTAATACAAACAACCTCACTTTCCTCTCAAATCACTTTAAGGCCCCGTTTGGATCCAGGGGTGGTACTGTTGTCGACGACGGAAGTCACAACACCACCCCGTTTGGATCCATGCATTGTTGCGGGTGAGGGTGGAAGGAAAGAGAAAGTTGAGTGAATTATGCTTCTCCTCAAAGATGAAGAGAAAGTTGCACTGTAGAGTGGGAGTGCCAAGTCATCCACACGAACTTACAATGTTGCCCTTGCTTTTGTGCTGGAATTAAGAAGAACAGTGGCCCTGCATGCATGCCACATGAAACCATGAGATTCCTGACTTGGCTCAGGAATCGTTTGACCGTGTGTGAAACTGTGAAAGGTGAGTGAATGCAGTGGGTGAGGTAGGTGGGTGTGGAATGAAGCTGGCTATATAACACGAAGCATGAAGGTGGTTCCTCCATTCATAGAAAAGCAAAGAAAGCGAGCCATCAGAGAGTGCAGTGTAGTGTGGTTGGAGAGATTCGTAAGCCATCATAGTTTGTGTTAGGGGCTTGAGTTACATATAGCTTGTTCATCTCACGTCCTGGGTTCATCTCTGTGATTCATCTGGGTTCATCTGTGGGTTCGTCTGAGGTGAGAGCGTGTCTTCGAATGGTGCATAATCGATTATGGCTGAATTAGAACTGGTCAGATAATCGATTATGGTGAAGATAATCGATTAAGCAAAGTTAGTCATCTATTATCTGTAAAAATTTCAAGCCATAATCGATTATGTTCTAAATTTTTTGAAATTCTGTGTTTCTTATTTTGTTTTATGTGGTTTTCAGGCACTGGTGTTCTTCATCCTATCAGTCATCCTATTGTGATGTTCTTGCTTATCTTCAGGTTTTTAAATTTTTTATGTAAAGTTATTTTTTTTATTTCTATTTTATATTTATGTTTGGATGATTATGGTTTTGTAATATAATTTGTTTAGAATTTAGTTTAGTTAATTATGTTAAGGAGTTAGTAAATTAATGTTGGTTGTAATATAACTTGTTTAGACTTTAGTTTAGTTAATTATGTTAAGGAGTTAGTAAATTAATTCCTTTATTTGATTTATTGTTTTAATTTTTGTAGATAGTTATAATTTTTATAAGATTTAAAAAAAAATATTTATTTGTATGAATTGAATGATTTACATAATGGAAACAAAAAATTTGTAAAGTTTAGGTTTTTGATTATAGTAAACATAAATTATTAATGTTATAATTAAATCAAATAAAAAAAAATGTTGTAGTGATTAAAGAAAACTGAAAAAGTTTAGTTAAATATTGTTTATAAGAGAATAGATTTATTTATTTAAAATGATTGGACAAAAATTATTAATATTATCATTAAAAATATTAAAAAAAATGTTTTAGTTATTTTTGTTATAAGATTTAATTGTTTATAAGAAAAAAATTAATGTTTTTAAAATGAATATTTTAACAATTGGAAATAGAAATTTGTAATTTGTAGATTTTTTAAAAAATAATTGATATTTTAGAAGTTGTATTTTTAATTGATATTTTAATAATAAATGTACAAAGTAATTTTTTGTTTAAAAATGAATTGTTTATAAAAAAGATTTACAAAATTTAATTTAGACAGAATGGAATTCAAAATTTTAAAAATATTTTTATAGGGTTTTATTTTTGTAGATTTAACATAATTTATTAATGTTATAATTAAAAACATTATAAAAATGTTGTAGTAATTAAAAAAAACAGTCAAAGTTTTGAGTAAAAATATGATTTTGACTTAATTTTTTTTAATTTGTATTTCACATTAATTATTGGTGTTAGAATTAAATGTTATAAAAAAATATTATAGTAATTTAAAAAGTCAGAAAAACTTCACATAAGAAATATGAATTTTTAATAATAATTTTAAATAGTTATTAGTGTTTCAAAATTAAATTGTTTATAAGAAATAATATTTTATTTGTAAATAATATTTTTACAGAATACAATTAAATTTTGTTGATGTTTAGTTAATATTTTTTGAGATTTTACATAAATTATTTGGTTTGTTTATATTTATTTTTTGTTTGATTAAATTATGTTATTGAATGATATAGTACTTTTTATGAATTTTTTTATTAAAATTAATTAAAAGTACGTTTTAGGGTAATTGTATTGGTGTACTTTTACACCGATACGATAACCGCATTCGGTATGAATTCTGAAAGAAATTATGACGAGGCAGAGATGGTACACTTTGAGGAAACAGTTGCAATTTATGACGATCTTGTTGCGGCGAACATGAATTTAATTTCACAAATCAAAGAACAAATAAAAAATAATAATGAAGGTGCATCAGTCATGATTCTTTGTATGATTGCTTTTGGATTGAAATTGTTACGCACGGTGCCTACTACAAGCAACTGTATCAGTGAGTCTCAACCACAAAAAGAGCGTCGCAGACAAGAATTGATGGAGTACTTGGTTCACACTGAACAATCTCGTCACATTATTCGCATGAGACCGGAAGCTTTCATTAAATTATGTGAACGAATACGGGGAACTGGACTTGTTAAAGATGCATATCGATCAACCGTGGAAGAACAAGTAGCGAAATTTCTGCACATTATTGGGCATAATGTGAAGAATCGAAGTGTGTCATTCTTTTTCCATCGGTCTGGAGAAACAGTTTCCCGTCACTTTCATAATGTTTTGAGTGCAATTTTAAGGTTGGAGGGGGAATTCTTAATTCAACCAAATGGAACGGTTGTAGAACCACACATCCTTAAGAATAGTCTATTTTTCCCCTACTTTAAGGTTTGTTGATAATAACATTACTTGAAATTATGTGTAATGTCTTCTTTAGTTTGTGTTTAATTAAAGTTATGAATTTTTGTTTACATTAGGATTGTTTAGGGGCCATAGATGAGAGTCATGTACGTGCTAAGGTTGCACGTGCTGATGCGCCTCGTTTTCGAGGGAGAAAAGATTGGCCAACCCAAAACATATTTGCAGTCTGTGACTTTGACATGAAGTTCACATATGTGTTAGTCGGTTGGGAAGGAACTGCCTCCGATTCAAGGATATTGAAAGATGCTTTGGGACGAGGCGATCCTTTGGTTATTCCAGAAGGTTAGTTATAGGGGATTGGGTGTGCAGAAGAATTAAAAGGTTGTAGTAGTATATACTAACCCAACTTTCCACAATCTTTGTAGGAAAATACTATCTTGGTGATGCAGGTTTTATGTTAAAACGAAATATAATAACACCTTATCGCGGGGTGAGATACCATTTGAAAGAATATTCGCGAAGAGGACCACAAAATGCAAAAGAGTTGTTTAATCATCGACATTCATCACTTAGGAACGTAATTGAGAGAACCTTTGGGGTGCTTAAAAAACGTTTTCCAATTATAGCCAGTGGGACTGAGCCACATTATGATGTGGATACTATGACAAAAATTGTTTTAGCTTGTTGTATTCTGCATAACTTTCTACGCGGGATCGACAATGATGAGTCTCTGCTTGAAGAAGTAGATAATGAATTGTTAGAACAAGATATCCAACCAAGCACCACCCATGCTCGTGAACATGATTACAGGATAGAATGTGATATTAGGGACGCTATAGCAAACGAAATGTGGCAAGATTATGTAAACAATTAATTTCATGAAATAGTATATTTTCTACCATTTTTCAATGTTTGTCATCCTAACTTTATTTAAGTTAATTAGATGGATCGCGGAAAAAATGTGGCTTCAAATTCATCAGGTTCTTATCGAGAGTTCACCAAGTGGACGACGGAGATGGACCTAATTTTGCTGAATGCAATGATTGACGAGGTACGAAAAGGGTGTAGAATTGATGGTAGCTGGACCACTCAAGGATACACTAACATAGTTATGGCTTTCAATGAGGTTGGTTTATCGGGTATTAAGAAAAATAATGTGAAGAACCGGCAAAAAAGCCTGAAAGACAGGTGGAGGGAAATCCATGATTTGTTTGGTGGATTAAGTGGTTTCGCATGGAACCAGACCACCAAACTTTTTGAAGCTGAGGACGAAGTTTGGAGTGAGCTGATTAAGGTACAATGATAAGTACTTTTTTACGTAACAATTACATTTAACTTCACATTTCGCATCTTATACTAATATGTGAAATGTATGTAGGCCAAACCATCTGCAGCAAAATGGCGTTTCAATACCATTCGCCATTATGACCTCATGGAGGAGTTGTGGTCCAATGATAGAGCCACGGGAAGTTGGGTCAGGACAGCCCGTGACATCAATTCACCTCCTGACATGACCAATTTCAGTGTCAACCTTGGGGAGAATAATATGGATTATATCCCCGAACAACCGAACTTGAGGAGACAGATGACTACGTCCCACGATCACCTGCTCCTCAATTCCAATCTAGTGACACTCCTTCAGACACACCATCAAACACTCCTTCTATGCCATCTGCTGGCTCTGCGGGCACATCCTCATCCCGAGGATCAAAGAGAAAAGGCTCCACTATGGACAGTGTTGATGAACAATTTGCAATGTTGAATACTAATCTTCAACAATGTGTGTCATCAATGAAGGATGGAAATGAAAATGCCTCTCAGTTGGTGAATATTGCTGGTGCACAGGCAACGACAACTCAAGATATAGCTGACGAAATTAGACGAAGAAACGACCTATATGCTGAGCATGTACACCACCATCGACGCCATGCCTCATACCAGTACTCAGAGTCTGATATTTGGGCAATACTCGTGGAGCTAAACATTCAAGATGAACAACTCATGGATCAATGCTATGAGTTTTTATGTGACCATCCCGGAAGAGTTAAGCAATTATTTGGGATGCCATATGAGCGTCGAATGACAAAATTGTTTGGATTTATGACTAGGCATTGATTTCATATCTCTGCATGGGGGTTACCTTTAATTATTATTAATGTAATATTTGACTGTCTTTGTTAGTAGCTGGACATGTAATATTTGACTGTCTTTGTTAGTTATTGGACATGTAATATTTTGCTTTGTGAACTTCTACTTTCATTAGCAATGTAATATTTTGCTTTCAGCACTTGCACTATTTCTTTATGATATTATGTTAACTTCTAATATTATGTTAACTTTTGTTTATTTATTTATTGTAGTAATTGCATTATAGATGACATCATCATCCCACAAACGTAACGGAACCCGTAAGGGTAAATCTCCAGCAGAAGATGTTGACGTTCCTCCTCCACCAACGAGAATTCCAAAAGTTCTTGATTATTCAAGATACTTCAGTACCAGGCGTCAAATGGTGGTTTTTGAAAAGAACTTTCACGCAAGAGCAGTATTACCACCAAAAGTGATGCATACTCCATTTTTTGTTGGTCCAGGATTTGAATTCCAAAATCTTCTGAATTGGCAAGGTTTACAACCTTTCCTTGGAATTAATCTTCCGTATTATGAGGATTTGGTAAGAGTATTTTATACAAATGCAAAATTCACACCTGTTGGTCACCTTGCCATTGAGATTTGCGGAAAAATGATACACATTAAAGAAATAGATTGGATGACCATTGCTCATCTACAGTATGACGGTCTTAAGTTAACCCCTGGGACGATCCCTGAGGAACTGAATTTTGATCGAGGTCTAGCATTATTGTCCATGATTCGTGAAGATGTTGAAGGTGAAAATCTAAAAAATGTCGGTAGTCTGAAAATGAATGACCGACGGTTGCATTACACATGGGTGCATATCTTGTGCCCTCGAGGAAACAACTATGCACAACTACTGAATGAAGATATTTTCATGATGTGGTTAATCTAGAATAATGTATGCATTAATTGACCTCATTACATAATGCAACACATCATCAAATGCCGGGATAACAAGATGCCTCTCCCATATGCAAATTTGATAACGAGGATCTTGCAGGTGTATGGCTTCGACTTGTCGAATGAACAAGCAATAATGCTAGGCTGGAATCATTACTTTGGCAAAAAAAGTATGAAAAAATTAAATATATTCCAGGTCAATGGCATATGACAACTTGGTATACCTCACCATGCACACGAAGAAGATGATGAAGAGGATGAATTGCCAGCATAAGATGTTGAAGGTGGTCAACCTGAGGAGGCAAACCCCACTCAAAGGGAATTGTTAACTCAAATTTTGTCCGGCATACAAAACATGAATACCCGAATTGACAGGGTTGATCAAAGGATGGACAAAATTGAGGATACTCTGAGTGACATTCGACGTCATCAAGGCCATTGAGTGTTTTATCATTATGTTATTGTCATTGTTTTTTTCTTCTTCTAATTTTCATGTTGAACATTAATGAATTGTTATTGTTATTTTTGACGTTCACATTGTTATTATTGTTGTTAAGGTTTTATGCTACTTTTCATCCTACTCATTTACATAATCATATTGTTTTTAATGTAACTTTTTTACCATCGTATTACTTCGACGGCATTGGTTAAGTGTCATTAATGTCTGCGTATCACAACACGTCGTCATCTAGTTGTACTGGTTGTAGTGTGCAAAAACGTGATACTTTTACCCATGCTACTGGGAGCTCAAGTGTCTTCATTGATCCTATTTGTGATTATGGACAATTTGCTGTCTTGAGAATAGCGACAACACAAAAAAAATGCTGGAAATTTTTTTTTCAAAACAGATTAGAAGTGGCATGGTTCTAGGCTGTAATTTTTTCAAATGGTGCATTGAAGACGTTGTTGATGAAAAAGATGAAATTATTATCATACAACGGAATAAGATATGTCTCCACAAGAAGGATTCAAATGTTATTACTGGGAATGTCTTTTCTTTTTCTAATTAACATTATTATGTTCTTCTTGTAATGACTTTATATTATATATTTTGACACCTACTTAATATTCATGTTATATTCTAAATTTCTATTTTCTTTTTAAAATATATTCATTTTGCTATTCATAATAATGAAAATTATTATTAAAATTAATTTTATATATATTTGTATATATATAACATAACATAATTTATAAAATCATTTATAATATTAAAATTATGTAAATAAATTAACTTAAATAAAAAATAATTCTTAATTAATAAAATGTTAAATAATATAATTATACTTTAATTTTAAATTATAATTAACTAAAATATGAAATCGGATTAATCATTATTTATTCTTTTTTTATATACAAGGGTAAAATTGTAATCTCATAAATTTTACTATTCAAAAATAATTTATAATATTCTTACAACTATCACATCACTCACAATTTTCAATAAACTTTGCTCACACATTCGCTCTAACATACCCCAATACAAACAACCTCACTTTTCTTCACACTTCCATTGTCACTCACTCTCAACTTTCTACTCCCACACACCCTCTAATCCAAACACACCATAAATCTCTTCACCAATCTAAATACACCATAAATCTTACTATCATTGTGTATGTTTTTGGTAAATTATTCTTCTCGGGCATGTAAAAGCATTACATAGCAATTTTCGAAGAGGATAAAAAACACAAGTAATTGTGTTGAAAAAATTATATTATTATTGAAGTTTAAACAAGAATTTTTATAATAATTATAATATTAATATACTATAATATTATATTAAATACAAAAATATGGCACTAGACTCATGTAACTATTTTTAAAATCATAAGCAAAACTCAGGCAACATTTATTAAGTAGTTAAACATAAATACATAAACCATACTAAATACTAGTAGTTAAACATAGCCAGACTTTAAATTTTTTATTAAATAAAACAGATAAAAGAGAATAACGTTTTTTTCTTAAGGAAGCGTAATTTTTTTACTTAAGAAATAAAAATCTAAAATTCATGATAACAATATATAGTAAAAATGGAATAAAATGTAAAAAAAATGATGATGTTAATATTGAAGTACAATAGATCAGAAAAAATAATTCCTACGACAAAAAAAATTTAAGTTTTCTGATTTATTTAAGGTTTATTAAAATTAAAAATTTAAAATAATTTCAATGTATTGAAAACCAAAAAATTATACTTAATTTTATAATTATATATAATAAAATATTATTTTCTAAAATTTCAGTATTTTTTAATTATATCTAATAAAAATATGTTTTCTATTTAGTTAAAAAACCAATTTCTTTAATTATATATAAAAAAATTATAAATAGTAAATTAAATTAAACGGGTAAATTCCCTATCTAGCACCATTTACACTTTTATTTCCCTAACTAGCACCTTTTGTTTTTATTTCCCGATCTAGCACTCTTTTGTTTTTATTTTCCTATCTAGCACCCTTTTATTTTTTATTTCCTTATCTAGCACCATTTCAAAAATAAATTAAAAAATAATAAATTAATTTTTTTTTATAATTGTAATTTTGAATGCATTAAAAATTAAATATTTTTAATGTTTAAAATAGTTAGAAATATAATTAATGAATAAAGAAATGTGTCTTTACAAAATAAAAATTAAAAAGTAATAAATTTAAAATGTTTAGTTTAAAAATTATTTTTTTAAGAATGAATAAAATAAAAAATTAAACTCTACAACAACATAAAAGTTGAATATATAAACATAAATTAATATTTATTTTTATTATTATTGATGATATAATTATGTTAATTTCAAGTAAAAAATACAGGACATAATTATAAAAAAACAAAGTTAAATAAGGATTGATATGAACATAAAAGAACAACATGATGAAAAAAAAATGTTCATATTGTCAAACATCATGACACACAAAAAGAATATGTCACAACATTACCATTGAAGAAAATATTAAATGAATTATCATCTTTCATTTATTTTCATTTTTATGATCAACCTACACTTATTTAGTATCGCCTTATATCTCTTATATTTATCTTATTTGAATTTATTTTTATATTTTTTATCTTTATCTTAATTTGTTTTGTCTTTATTTTATATCTTTTATATTTTTAGTTATTATTATTTTTCTACCATTTTTTTTTATTGTTGTTCTTTTTATTTTCTAGACTTGTTTTTTTTTTCATTTTTTGCTTCTCATTTTTAAGCATTTGCATTAGTTATCTTTTTATGATTTTGCATTTAGTATAGACACTTCAATATTACTTGTGTATCCACTATTAAGTAATACTAATTGACTTTGATTTTTTGTAATTATTTCATGTATTTTTTACTTAAAATTAACATGATTACATAATCAATAATAATAAAAATAAATAATAATTTATGTTTATAGATTCAACTTTTATGTTAGTGTAGAGTTTAATTTTTTATTTTCTTCATTCTTAAAAAAAAATTTAAATTAAAATTTTAAATTTATTTTATTTTATTTTTAAAAATTCATTTCTTTATTCATTAATTATATTTTTAACATTAAAAATATTTACTTTTTAATACATTCAAAATTAAAATTATCAAAAAATAAATAATTTATTATTATTTTATTTATTTTTGAAATGATGCTAGATAGGGAAATAAAAAATAAAAGGGTGCTAGATAAGAAAATAAAAACAAAAGAATACTAGATAGGAAAATAAAAATAAAAGTGTAAATGGTATTAAAACTTGTCTAATTTCCTATTATTTTTAATTATTTTTTATTTTAAGTATTAAAATTGTATGTTTAAAATTATTATATATTAAAAAATTGAAAACATATATTTCATATTCGATCTATATGAAATATAGAAAACCTATATGTTTAATCATTTTATTTTTTTTAATTTTATACATTATTTTAAGATTTGAAATTGTGTATCACTTAGACGAATTTGTTTTTTTAAAAAGCCTAGTTGTGGTTGACGATTTTAGTTTTTTTTTAAAAGCCTTGTGGTTGATGATTTTAGTATTCAGAAGGCCCATTTTGGAAAATTCGTAAAAAAATCACACTGGGAAAAAACCCGAAAATAACAAAGCCAAAATCAAAGTACTTAACCATAGCCAGACTTGAATTTTTAAACAGGTGATTCAGGTATATAATTCATAGTTGCCTTGTCATTACAGATCAACTCAATTTGTTTACACTATATTAAAAAAACGTAATTTACCAGGAATCAACCAAGAATTTAAAAAATAACGAAGAAATTCTGCCCTAAAAGCAAGCAAACACCTTCGACACCCAAAACATGATTCTCAAGTTTCCAATCAACCAATGGGAATGAAAAAACAAAACATGATTGTCTACAAACTATATTTTCAACGCAAATAACAGCTTAATTCCGATTAACACACAATTGAACATAATCAATTAACCTCAAAATAAATAAATAGAACAAAATTGCGAGTATCAGAAAACACTTACAACAAAAAACACTAATGTAGCGCCCGGGAACATTCACAAAATTAGCATGGCATCAATTAAAAAATCCAAAGCAACACAAAATCTCAAAACCAAATTCTAAATTTCATTCTAACAAAAATAACAACACATTGGAGAGAATAAAGAGAGAATAAAGAGTATCCATAGAAGTTTTATCAAAACAGTATTAAACGAACAGAACATTCCCAAATTTATATACTAATAACTTAAACAATTAGGAATTAGGCACCGGCCTTCTGATAAACATAGGTCAGGCCACACTTGCCGCAATAGTGGCGATCGAAGTGGTTGGCCATGAACGTTCCGGCGCCGCACTCAGCGTTGGGGCACTCCTTGCGGAGCCTCTGCACCTTGCCGGAGTCATCAACCTTGTAGAACTGCAAGATGGCGAGCTTCACCTTCTTGTGCTTGTGCTTGATCTTCTTAGGCTTGGTGTAGGTCTTCTTCTTGCGCTTCTTGGCACCACCACGGAGACGGAGGACAAGGTGGAGGGTGGACTCCTTCTGGATGTTGTAGTCGGCGAGGGTGCGGCCGTCCTCGAGCTGCTTTCCGGCGAATATGAGACGCTGCTGATCCGGCGGGATGCCCTCCTTGTCCTGGATCTTGGCCTTGACATTGTCGATGGTGTCCGAAGACTCCACCTCAAGGGTGATGGTTTTCCCCGTAAGGGTTTTCACGAATATCTGCATCGCTGCTGGTGGCTAGGGTTTCCAGGGTTTGTGCTCAGGAAAGAGAAAAGGGAAGCTGTGGAGAATTTATAGGGCTCTTCTGTTGGGCTGTTCATCGGCCCAAATTTTGCTGAACCCGGCCCGCTAATGTTAAGTTTTTCATCTCCTGTTGTTATTTACATTTTCACTCCCCTTTTGTTCTTTTACTTCCAAAGCTATTTCTTTAGAAAGATCACAACTTACTATATATGGTTCAATTATATTCAGAACTTGTTGTTGTGTAGATTACAATTGACATTATACCAATTACTAATATGATAGAAAAATATAACGGTCATTTATGACAATTATCTACTTATATGTAAGTTTGATTCTTTTTATTCATTCTCTTTTTAATTTTTTTTTAATTATGTCTTATATTTATCTAGACAATAAATATAATATTTAATAATTTTCTAATTACATAAAAAATATTTCATATAATTTCACATCTATGTAAATCCGCATTTAACAAATATAAAAAAAAAACTATGTCAATTTTTTTAATCTAAAAATTCTATTAACAAATATAAGATTTCATACTTTTCTAATTACATACATACATTATTTCATATCAATATTAATCCGCATTTAACACATAAACAAATCAGCCAAAAAAAATAATTTTGATATAAATTTTTTATTAACAAATATAAAACTTAATATTTTTCTAATTACATGAAAAAATTATTTAATATCAACATAAATCTATATTTACCAAATATAATTTATTTCCTACTATAATATAATATAATTTCATATCAATACAATTTTAACTCTTTCCATATGCATATTTCATTTTAAAGAGGTCCTTAAAAAGTCCATAATGGATTTCCACCAACACTCTAATCAATCATGGCTTCCCATTACAGTCTTGCAACACTTTTCTTTAATTTATTTATAGAATAAAAATAATATGAATCAAGACTTTTAGTCCATATCAACAATTGACACAAATGAATTCAACACACCATTCCATTTTCAATTACAATACAAGTAAATTAATAAGGGGTTAATCGATTATGAGGCCAACATTAATCAATGAGGATCAAGTATGCATAGTGAAATAAAGCAAGGTTAATGTTGTGAAACCATCCTCTCGCATTTCCATCGTCTCATATCTTTTCAAATCATCAGAAAAAAAAAACTATCTTCATTTGTGTTTTTCCATCTATATGAACAACACACACTCGAAAGAAGCAGACACAGGCTTAATGTGTGAAGTGTTTCCTAAGTTAAAATTTAATCTCAACCCCTTTAATTAAAATAACAGTTTTCATTTTAAAAAAAAGTTGATTCTAGTTTTCTTACTTTTTAAAATTAGTAATATATTTTAGTTTTTAATTTTATACTTATTATTTATTTATTGTTAATTAAACTAGTTTTAATAATACATTAAATGAATAGGCTAAATATAAAGTTTAGTTGTGCTAAAATAAATAAATAAATAAATATATATATATATATATATATATTCAAAATATTCGAAGATACTTATAATAATATAAAATCTAATCAAATTGGGTGTAGTCAAATTAAATTGGATGTAATTCAATTAAATTAGATGTACTTATATAACTTTACAATTGGAAGGAAAAATATTTAATAATTAATCATATCTTTTTTTTTAAAAATATATTTTGAATATTTCAGCCTAATTTCAAGAAAAATAAATACAAATAAATTTCATAAGGAGTTGATGCAAGTCAAGCTACATTCATATTATGAGAAGTCATCTCAACATGCAAGCGAAGACTTTATCAGAGGGAGAAATTGACAAAGACCAAAGCATTTAAAGTTCTTCCTGCTGGTCTTTTTAATAATTAGCATATGTTGTAAATAATTTGGCCTCACTTTGGGGGTCCAAATAGCAAATATAGGCTAGAATAAGGTACTTTTAGCATAATAGGGGGTGTAGGTAGCATTTTAGCTTGTTTCTAACCCTTTTAAAATGCATTTTGACATAGTTTATAGAAGGACAAACCTAGGTTGCGGGTTTGACTTAGTCAAACCCTAAGACTGCCCATTTTTTTCATTTTTCTCATCCTACCCATTTAACTTGTTCCCCAAGGCTCCTTCACCTATAAATAGGAGGCCTACCTAGTGTATTTGACAAGTTGAAATTAATAGAAGAAGAGTTATTCTACACAAATTGTGTGAGGTGTTAGTGAGGTTTGAATTCCTCTTAGCATTTAGGTCTTATCTTGTGAGTATTGAGAGCTCTCAAGTGGCGGCTATCATCACTTATCTTGGAGGCCAATCACACTTCAAGTGGCGTGTCATCACATAAGTTTTCTCCTTCCTTCATCTATTATTCCTTTGTCATTCCATTTTTACTCTTTATATCATGTTCTTGTTTGGTTTTCCTTGTTTCCATTCGACAATTCTATTTGGTTTATTGTTCTTGTTCTTTAATTTCGCACCTTCTAGCATCATGTTCACCACATAATTGTCTTCTCCTTTTGCTATTATGAAGTGAACATTCACACTTACTTAACCACTTGGTTAAGTTTGTGTCCAGTGGGGATCTTCTTGAAGTTCTCACCATATTCTTGCTTAAAATCTCAATCTAAGTAAAATGTCACACCATAAAATGAACAATCCTAAAATGAACTCAAATCAGGAGTACTCACTTATATACTTGTAATTCCCTATATTTTAGTGACTTAAGTGTTAGAGAATTTGTTGCAGGGGGATCTCCTATCATCGTCTTCAACAAACTTGGTGATCATTTCTTGAAGTTATAAGTCAGTTTGCAAGGCAAACTCCCTTCTTCCACCTCGGGAGACCAATGCTCTTTTCGATAAGAATATTTGGTATCTACCGTGGAGCACGAGTAAAATTGTTCTTGGACCACAAGTCTTATGGTACTCACTAGAAGTAGAATTGTCACTTCATCATCATCATCGTGATGGACTTCTCAACTTCAGTTGTTCTTTCGGTTTATTTGTAAGTTTGTGTGTTTTTACTGTAGTACCCAACAATGGTATCCGAGTTTATTTTTTTATTATATTTCTCATATGTTTGTTCCTTAATTATGCGAGAATCAAGTAAAGTTTCAAACATGTCAAGGATTCATTGCATTTTATGTGGTTTGGATGTTAAAACCCATATTTCATGTTTGTCATTGCCATAATGAACATCTTTGGATTCATTATACATGGATTAAAGTTGTACTACTTTGAGGCCACTATGGGAAAAATCACCAAAACCTTCCAATTTCATCCCTCGTCACTATAACGAAAGTGAATTTTTTCATCAAAATGGTTCAATTTGTTTTCGTTTATTACAACTTTGGGTAGACTTTGTTTTGAAGAAGTCGTACACGACTTTAATTTAAATTTCCTTAGATTAATTAAAGTCATGCATGAGTAGCATGACTCCAACGTAAAATAAATTAACTGAAGTTGTACATAACTATAGTGATTTTAGTTGTTTTATTTTACATTAAAGTTGTGTAAGGGTAACACAACTTCAACTTTCTATTAATTTATTGGTTATCGTATGACTTCAAATTCACATTGTTGGTGCAAAAACCGAAATTGGTATGTTCAAATGCAATAACACTTATAAAAAGGTAACAAACAAGAGCATAAGAAAAATAAAATGGCCCCACATGCACAAAAATGGTACCTAAAGCAATGATATAAATGCATGGAAGGTGCAAATGGTAAGTGAATGTGTAGAACCAACCAAAGAGAAAAAAAAAAGGTGGCTATGCTTGCATTTTCTAAAAAATGATTTATCTCTCTAATTGTGTTATGAGAGAAAAATATTTAATCTAATTGCTAACAAAATCAACCTTATGTAAATAAGGCACATAAATGCAAACAAACATCACCAAATTGTTTGACTAGTCACGTATATAAAGTAAACAAAAATAATTATAAAACCTAAAGGAAGCAACAAAAAAATCAAAAACCAAAAAAATAAATAAAATAAAAAACTATAAAAACCAAAAATGTCAATTTACAGCTCGCGACAACGAAAAAATTAATAGAAAGTTGGAGTTGTGTCCTCCTTGCACAACTTTAGTGTAAAATAAAACAATTGAAATCATTATAGTCATACACAACTTCAATTAACCTTAATAAATTTTTCAATCAAAGTCGTGTCAACCATGCACGATATCAGTCTCAAATTTTTTTAACCAAAGTCGATATACTATGACCCAAATTTGGTGTATGTTCAATTTCATATTTAAATCGTGCGCCACGAGCACGAATTATTTGAAACAAAGTCATGTTAAAGAGACATGACATACCAAAACTCGTAAATAATTTTTTACACATCCTCATAATAAACAAAATTAATTGCACATTTTTGTGTGTAAAAATCAACAAAAATGTCACTATGGATAATCTTTGCAAACTTCATAGTTGGGAATTTGGAAAATATCTTATACGTGTTTATGATGTGTTTTTTAGTATTGAGTTGGAAAGACTAACTTTAAGTTGGAGAGAATTGTACCTTTTACACTATTGATTGGGTTCTCCTTGAGTCAAATTCTATTTTTATCGAATTTCCCAAGCCTCTGGTTTTCCTAAGCAATACAGAGCAATTCAAATTTATTGAGCCATAATTAACTTAGTGGACCATTAGTGGGAGGTTTAAGAAATGACAAAACCCAGTTGTTTATGAAACGTGATAAGTGTCACATTTAAGTAATACTGCATATTAAAATACAGTTATTTATGGATAAAATAACTATAATATAATCCTTAATTTATGAATTTACATCTTTTTACATATTTTGTGATTTTAATATGAATAAGAACGATTTATTCCCAAATTTGTGTTAATTACAGGATTTTAGGGAATAATGGAGATGAAAGGGCAAAAAAAGAATATACAAGAAAAAAAAAGGGAAAACTGGAACGCTCCAAACACTCGCCCAAACTCGCTCAAGCCAAAAGCACCTAGAGGATCTCGCCCAAGCGAGCTCAGTCACGCCCAGGCGATATCACTCCAATGACGTTGGGCCTGTTTTTGTCCAACTCGCTCAGGCGAGCACAATTACGTCCATGCGAGAAGTCACTGAGCCCAAGCCCAACTAGGTTAAATATGACACAACCCTACACATCAATTGAGAGAATAGGAGGTGATAGAAAACTTTAAAGGAGGCAGTCATCAAGGGGAAACATCCTGGATCTTCTTTTCTTGCTTTCCATGTTTGTAATGGCCAACATGAGTGACTAATGTAACTTTTGGGATTGGGAGTAATCTATTCAAACTCTTATGTATTGATGTGATATTTAAATATAATAGTTTGTTCTTGATTGATGATTGATATTGTCATTTTATTTGTAATGCTTGTTTATCATGATTTAGATCCTTATATTTGACTGGAAAATATCTCTAAGTTTCTAACCCAAATGATAATGCTTTAACATATTTGATGCTATGAATATATTTGAAATGTTAATTGTTATCAGCATCTAATAGTAATGCTAAAGAATTTTTATAAACATGCGAAAAATTGATATTTAGAAGACTATCTTAATAAATTTATATGCGAGAAATTGATATAAATGACTTTTATATGGGTATCAACATCAATCAAAGGATAGAGTATTACTATGCTTTTCAAAATACAAAAGAGTAAGAAGGATGAACCTCAATCCGAATTTTCCCAATTTAACCAATAAACTCTTTAACTTGCTTTCTTTATAATTTTTGCAATCATTATAACAAACTCCCAACAAACTTTATGATTTTGTTTTCTATTTAGTGAAACTTATACTTGATACTTCAACTGTTCCTTGTGGGTTCGATATCTGTCTTTAGGGACAAATTATTACTTCTAACGCGATACACTTGTCGTAAAAGAGTCATCAAAGGGTATCAGCGTGTAGCACTGGATCACCCTCTCAAAATAATTGGTATTACTGATGATGACTTGTTGATCATGTATGATGTGGATGAGACACCAAACACTCACACTATAAATCTCCTGAGGTGGTTTGATGTACTACCCATTGAAAAGTTATATATGTTCATTTGAATTTCACGAGGATGATACGAGTTGGACGACTTCATTTCACAGGTATGAGAGTAGTAAGACAAGGTATGCACATGATCACCAATCTAATGACATGTTGGCTAATGTTGGTTGGCATTGAAGCTTTTGCTTTCGTTGAATCAACGATTTCATTTCTTAGATGAAAGCTTATTAGCATAGTTGTCTTGGATTGTAATCATGAATAAATTCATTATTTTAATCAGGATTAATCTAATTAGGTGTTTTAGTCTAAATTATTATTTATGCTAATCTTGTCTAAATTATTCATTATAGATGATCCAATATTTCTCATATTAGATGGTTTGACTAGACGGTCCAATGACACATTTGTCCAGGATTAATTGAAGAAAACACCTCAAAAACATAAAGTGTGATGAAGATGGAGGTGTAAAAAAAGTCTTATGCAAATTACGAAGACTATACGACCCGATAGACGGTCTGAAGAAATCGTCTGCCATTGATTAGTATGCCACTGATTAAGCAAAAGTCCAAGTTGTTTCTTTGAATAAAAGCAACAAAACAAAATCTTGAGTAGAATAATTAGAGAATAAAATCTACAATAAAATTCAAGAATTTTGGAAATCCAAAAATTGAGAAACTGTGAACAATATCTGAACTGAAATATTATTTCGTGATCCTTAGAGCAAAGAAACCTATAAATCATGAATTTTTCACAACGAGATGTGTTTGAAAAATACAACATAATAATTTTCTTATTTTCTTCATTGTAATTTTTTTGTTTTGCCTTCGTGTGGGACACTAATTTTTTTTGGGTTTATTCTTTTGTGATTTCTCGATGAATTTTGGGGTTCTCAATAAAGTCTTATCCTTCAATTTAATGTATCAACTTATGCTTAATTATTTGATCTTTTTGAATCATGGTTTTTGTTGCGGAATTGTTTTTAAATGCTTGTTAAGAATTCAATTATTTTCTTTAATTGAAGTTCTTGATTAGTTTACTTAACTGTAATAAATTTCTTGTTTGCTCAATTCAAGAGATAGAACATAAATATCTCACGAGTAAATGCTTGAAGACGAGTGAGATATTTAATACATCAGTAGACATTTGTTCTGTTGATGAGATTATATTGAATTTTATTAATGCTTGTTTGATTAAGTTCAACATTTGTGAAAATTGAAAAAGTGGAAATCTTAAAATAATTAGTGATGAATTCATTGTTGAATAAACTTGAGAGTCAATATGCTTCCTTTACTGTTTTATAATTGTTTATCTAATTTTTTTGCATAACAATCTCAACCTTTTTTTTTTATCTTTATTGTTATTGATAGTTGTCATTTTGTTGTCAAATTAATATGATTCTAGCGTATACTTGTCTAACACTAGAGAGATGATAGTATAATTGTGGACAAATGTCCCCAAGTCGTCTCCTAACGAATCCAATAGTAAAATCAGTTGATCAGGGTTTAAAATCTATCTGCAAGCAATAAAAGTTAACAATACAATAAAGATAAAAAGGGGGTTTGAGATAGTTGTGCAAAAAATATAAAAGAGATTAAAATAGCAAATAAAAAACGGTTGATCCCAAGTTCTTCTACCATTGAATTCTTCACAGGTTCTCTAAAGATTAATCTTTTCTCAATCCTCCAACAGAGCTAAACCAGATTGAACATGCGCCGATCTAATTCAACTGAAACTCATCAGTAAAGCATACGTCTACTAGTTTAATCAATACCCACTTTGTTCCATGCGTATACTCCATGGGAATGCTTACCTCCTCTCTCTTGAATCATGCGCCCAAGAAATTAATTAGAACAATGCGAACTAACTAAGAAACCAAAGTTTAAGATAAGGAAGACTCTCAATCGTGCGTTCAAGTACAACCTCTCACAAAAACTAGTTTTCCAGAAGATTAGACAATAAAAACAACTGCTATAAAGAATTGAAAAATGAAACTTTTATTAAACAAAACCTCAGAACTCAATGGAAAATTACAAAGGAATCAACCAAAAAGGTTTAGCCTTCCATGCGAAGGCAAAACAAAAGAATTACTAAGAAGAAAATAAACTAAGAAAACCCTATGAAGCTCTCTCTTTTCTCCTTGATGTTTGTGTCCTTTTATAGGCTTTTCTGCTCCAAGGATCTTGGGAAAATATTGCAGTTTAGATTTTGTAAACAATTTCCACTTTCCATAATTCTTTTTATTTTGCAGAAGTTTTGCTTCTAATTCTGTTTCTGGGATCTTGTAGCTTTTTCTCTTTCTTCCTCTCAGGATTTGTTTTCTGTTTTGATTCAAAGAAGCAACTTGAACTTTTGCATATTTGGCCCATTCACAAGTGTAGATGCTTCAGATCATTTACCCTAAAAACACAAAATTAACAATAATAATATATAAGGCCTAAATAAACCCAATTATAAGAATATTAATTAAAACAATGGATTTATTTATTATTATAGTCCAATAATCTATGATTAAGGCTATTGAGTGTGAATAAATATATGCTCATCAGTTATTTCTATTTGTTATCATTTACAAATAAGTCTTAAACATTGGTTGACTGAATTTACTGTTAGATTCTTTAGGAGATGACTTAGGGTCATTTGACCTTATTTATATTATCATCTCTTTGGTATTAGATGACCTAACAATGTGTAAGACGAACTTTAGTGAAATCATTTTAATTTGATTGTTAAACAACCACTATCAGAAACCTATAACCATTATGATAGAGTGACATTATCTCATTACTTAAATCCTAAAATATAATTTAAAAGATAATATGCAGAGGTACAAATTTATTTGAAATGTTGTCGAAGGAGTACAATTTCAAGGATATCATTGGTAAAATGGGACCAATAGCCCATTTCTATTCTACAATTTTCATGCTTTTCTTTTGGAAAATGCATACAAGTATAATTCTTTTTAACTTGGAATTTGTAAGAGAGTGAGATGATTTTGGAAAGTCATTTATGATATTGGCTTGTTTATGAGCTTGAAGCATATACAACTTAAGTGACTTTGCTCTGAGTTTTTAACTCTGATTGTGTGTCGATGCCACTCATACAATTGTGTCTTTGTCTTGGGAAATATTTTTTGGAAATTCATTAATTTCAAATATTTTGTTTGATTTAGAGGGAATTTTGTATATAATTCAGATATAGACTTCATTCAAGGGAGAAACAACATTTCTACTTATGAGCGATTGAAATTTTTGTTCAAGAGAACATGTTTCTCTTTGTGAACCGTATTTATTATTAATGTGACTGATCCACAATACATGAGAAAAGTCTAAAATCCCCCATTTTTTCCTGTGTTGGGAAGTTTTGTTTTGCAGACCAATTATTTTTTATGTACCGGTGAGAGTTGCACGACCGATATAACGTCTCGAATCCTAACGGTTGGCCAGCCGAATGTAGTTAAGGCACACGTCCGTCGAGCCGACCGATAGCTCAAACCCAATTATGCTCAATTAAGGTCAGCAAAGCTAATCCGTGATTAGGAGTTAGGTAATTCAGCCCTAAACACGACCCAACCCCTTAACCTGACCCAATAAGGAAAGCCCACCACATGTAATATAAATAACGCACATTCCAAGAAACAGGTATGTCATTATCTACAATACTCTGACAACCGAGTGTCAAACCCATTTTGCTGACTTGAGCATCCGAGTGCCTTCTGTAGGTACCCCTCGTTCGATGTTTACGAGAAGACTGAGGACACAGGTTACAAAAGAAAGGTGAGTAACGAGCAGAAAAGATTGGAGAGCAATACAACCGACCGACAGGAAGGAAGAAAATGAATCCTCTCAATAGTTCTCTAGACCACAACCCTTATATGAGAACACTTTATTTGTGCTAAATATATAATTTCATTGATTTATTATATTCATGGTAATGCATCTCAATGATTTTATATTTTGTATTTTAGTTATCCTTCTAATCTTAACCAATTCAGAGAAAGGCATGTGTCTTTGTCATCCATGACTTTTAAAGTTTAGTAGGTCACTAATTTAAACCGTTTCAAAATAAGGCATAATTTAAACTGTACTGGGCCGAGAGATTGGACCGAAAGCAAGGTGTACTAAGACGACCGAAAGCAAGGTGTACTAAGACGACCGAAAGCAAGGTGTACTAAGCCGACCGAAAGCAAGGTGTACTAAGACGACCGAAAGCAAGGTGTACTAAGCCGACCGAAAGCAAGGTGTACTAAGCCGACCTAGAGCTCAACCCGAAAGTAAACTAAATAACGAAAGAAATAAAATAGAATGGAAATTATTATTAAGCAAAAGCCCATGTAACTGGGCCCAAATATGTAGGTATGTGTAGTAAATGTCTAATACAAAAAGAAAAGGCCCAAATAACTTCTGGGCCCAATAAAAGAGTAGTATAAATAGAGGGTCATCCTGAGAGGTAAGGGTGGTTGAATTCATTTTAATATCCTGTAAAACTGAATCTAACTTTGGCATCGGAGCACCTTTCAGGTACGCACACCCATCTGTGAGAGGAAGCCGAGACCAAAAACCGAAAGATCTAATGGAGTAAATTAAAGTTGACCGGGAAGTGTCAGTCAAGCAATTCAATAAAACGTGAAAGATTTTCGAACCAAATACAAACCAAGAACAAGTAAGCCGAAAGATCACACCGAGAAGGGAGTCCGGAAGCGAAGGCCGAAAGGTCAACGGGTGGAAGACGAAAATAGTTTGTTTCTAGGTCCTTGTAAGAACATTTTGGCGCCCACCGTGGGGCCGAGAAACAAAATGAGCGAAAGAGGAGAACATTCTAGAGAACAAGAAGATTGTCAGAACGCCACGACTATGGCCATGTTAATGCAATTGCAGGAGGAACTTGAGACACTGAAGAAGAGTAATGAAGAGGAGTTGAGCATGTTGAGAGCTGAGAATGCTTACATGAGACAAAGATTGAATGGAGAAACAGCGTTAAATACTTCCCCGAGAAACTTTGTTAATGAAAGAGAGAACAAGGAAGAGAGTTTCGGGGTTACACAAAGGAGGATACCTGAGACGTCCGGTGTCGCTGTGGAAACGCCAGTCAGAAGACACCCGTTTTCTGAGACTATAATAGAGACCCCATTACCTGACAATTGGAAGAGTCTAACAATAGAGAAGTATGATGGGAGCCCAGATCCAGATGAACATGTTGCAATATACACAACTCAAATAAGTCTGTACACGTGGAATGACGCCATTCTATGTAGGGTTTTCCCAACTACCTTGAAAGGAGCGGCTCTGAGCTGGTTTACCCGGCTACCACCCTTATCTGTTGATTGTTTTGACACTTTGATAGAAAAGTTTGGAGCTCAATTCGCTACAAGTAGACCACATCACTTAACATCTATAGCTCTCGTAAACATAAGACAAGAACAGAATGAGTCACTGCGAGCTTTTATGGAACGCTTTGGAAGGATGGCTTTAAGTATTAGAAACCTCAGTCCGGAAGTTTCTATGCATCATATGATAACTGCCTTGAGACCGGGACCATTTGCCGATAGCTTATGCAAAAAACCAGCCGTAAGCCTTAATGAATTAAGACGGCGCGCAGCAAAGTTCATGCAGATGGAGGAGTTAAGGGACTTTAGGAATCAGGCAAGGATGGACGTGAAGAACGAGAAGAAAACAAATGAAAGAGAGGCAGGATATCAAAGCAGACGTTTCAGAGAGGAACCCCGTGGCCGAAAGTTTCAACAATACACACCATTGAGCACAACTCGGACCCGAATACTTCAAGAGGCGATGGCAACTGAAGTAATACCGCCACCAAGGAAAGCACGAACCCCAGATCGAGCTGACCATAGCAAACGTTGCCAGTACCATAAAAATCATGGCCATCACACTGAAGAATGCATAGCGCTGAAAGACCGAATTGAAGAGTTGATTCAGATAGGGCAATTAAAATGCTTTGTTAGAGTCGGCAAAATGAAGGCTAGTCAAAGTCCAGAACAAGATGTTAGGGGTAGAGGAGAAAAATTTGGAAGAACGACTGATATACAAAACGATCGAAAGGAGAGAAGAGGAGGAAGAGACGAAAAAAGAGATCTAAGAAGTGGAGGAAGCCATCTCCATTCTCAAGAGAGAAGGAGCCGACAACGCAGTTTGGGAAGGCCAGTCAGGGGGTTCATTAATACCATCTCTGGAGGTTTTCCGGAAAAGGAAACATATAATACGATAGGAAAGAAATATTTGAGAGGTGCCATGACCGTGAATTATGTTTTCAAAAGAAGAAGCTTGCCACCTATGTTATTTACTGATGAAGATTTCCAAGATATTGATCCTGATCAACGAGACCCAATGGTGATAACAATTGAAATTGCCAGGTACGCGGTAATGAAAACTCTAGTAGATCAAGGGAGCTCAGTCGATATTCTGTTCTGGGAAACCTTCAAAAAATTACATTTGAAAGAACAAGACATGGTTCTTTTGAAGGAGCAAATAATTGGGTTTTCAGGTGAAAAGGTTGACACCAAAGGATATATTGATTTGCCGACAACTTTTGGTAGAGGAAATGCAACGAAAACAATTACAATCAGATACCTGGTGGTAAATACTCGTACTTCCTATAATGCCTTGTTAGGAAGATCTTCGTTGAATAAGTTGGGAGCTATAGTGTCGACGCCACATTTGGCAATGAAATTTCCAACTGAACGGGGAGACATAGCAACCATATATGTCGATCAAAAAGCAGCGAAAGAGTGTTATGCGACCGGATTGAAGATGGTCCAAGAGCCGAGAGTGGCGATCGGAAGTATGGAAGCAAGAAACATGGTTGCAATGGTGGACTTGGATCCCAGAATGAACGATGACGAAAGGATAGAGCCAAGAGAAGAAATTACATCGGTTCAATTAGGCGAAGATGAAACGCAATGTACATATGTTGGGGGTAGTATGCCCGAAGAAATGATTGATGACTTAGTGGCAGTAATAAGAATGAACAAAGATTTGTTTGCCTGGAAGGCATCAGACATACCGGGAATTGATCATAACATCATTTCTCACAAATTATCTGTTTGCCGAGAAGCAAGACCGATAGCTCAAAAACGAAGGAAGTTGGGAGAGGAAAGACGAAAAGCTGCTCTTGAAGAAACTGAAAAATTGTTACAGGCGGGTTTCATTAAAGAAATCCAATATACGACTTGGTTAGCAAATGTAGTTCTCGTCAAGAAGGCAAACGGAAAGTGGCGAATGTGTACTGATTATACAGATTTGAACAAGGCATGTCCGAAAGATTCATATCCTTTGCCGAGTATTGACAGGTTGGTTGATGGGGCATCTGGTCAGGCCATGATGAGTTTCTTGGATGCTTATTCCGGTTACAATCAAATACAAATGTATAAACCTGACATCCCGAAGACTGCATTCATTACCGATATGGCAAACTATTGCTATCAGGTCATGCCTTTCGGTTTAAAAAATGCCGGAGCAACATATCAAAGATTGATGGATATGGTGTTTAAAAAACAAATTGGAAAGAATATGGAAGTGTATGTGGATGATATGATTGTCAAGTCTCATGCGGTAGATAACCATGTGAAAGATCTTGAAGAAATATTTGCACAGATAAGGAAGTATAACTTGCGATTGAATCCGGAAAAATGCGTTTTTGGAGTCAAAGGTGGGAAGTTTCTCGGCTTCATGTTGACTAACAGAGGAATTGAGGCAAATCCAGATAAATGTGAAGCAATAATGAATATGAGGAATCCGATAAATTTGAAAGAAGTTCAGAGGTTAATAGGAAGGTTAAATGCATTGGCAAGGTTTTTGCCAATACTTGCCGAGAAGTCCAAACCGATAGTGAAGTTGTTGAGGAAGGCCGAAACGTTCACGTGGAATGAACAATGCGAGCAGGCTTTTGCTTAATAATAATTTCCATTCTATTTTATTTCTTTCGTTATTTAGTTTACTTTCGGGTTGAGCTCTAGGTCGGCTTAGTACACCTTGCTTTCGGTCGTCTTAGTACACCTTGCTTTCGGTCCAATCTCTCGGCCCAGTACATAAACCATTTCAAAATAAGGCATATATGATTATGATAAATGAAGTACTCTTTGTTGGAATTGAAAATCAAAACGGGCTTTTGTTCAATCTTCCATATGGATCCTTTCTTGTACCTAGGGGTAGCACGAGGTTAGAATATGCAATTAATGAATGCTTCCAATTAAATTTGAACTTACACCCCATTTTTATACAGAATGACAAAAATGCTCTTAAATAAAAGGGTATGGATAAAAATATATTACAGATCTCTCTTTTTGAAATACTTTTAATGATTTGAATTTCTGAAACACTTGTAGATTGTGAAATCCTTTTTTCAAATACATTTTCAAATTTTATTTTCTGAAAAAAAATTATTTAACATATTCTTTTGCATTCTAGAATTGCCTTTTCATAATAGAATTTTGATTTTTTAATTTTATTTCCAGAATACAATAATAAATTTCACATTTATTTTTCTGAAATATTTTTTTACTTCTTTATTTCAAAAATAAAATATATTTTTGGAAATTTAAAAATACATTATAAGCATGTTCAAAAAAGTTGTGCAGGAAAAAATTGTCTTATAATGTTACGCGAGTGGTTGGTAAGGGCGATAAAAGTGAATTCATGATGTGTTTGTTTAGACAAAGGATTTTCCAGTACTAAAGGAAACTTAAAACTTGTCACATGTGTAATAATTATACTTAATATTTCATCATCTAAAACATAAATGTATAAATTTAATCATTATAAACTTCAGAACTTCTTCCTTATAAATTTGGTAACTTATTCTTTGTAAACTTATATTCATCCATTACTAAATTTGTATAAAATTATAAACTTTAACAAGTTTTATTAATCTAATATTTTTTATTATATTATTTAGTAGAGGTATATTATGCACTCATTTTCTTTCGATTGTCAATTTCAAGGTTAGATATCAATTTTTTTTTCTTATTCATTATATTTTTCTCTTTATTTTTTATATATACTACGTTAAAAAATTATTATTATTTATGTTAAGTTAATAATAAATTTGTATAATTACTTATTAAACAAAATTGTACTGATTGTACCAATAGTATCTCAACAAAAGAAATTTTTGTTTTTAAACCAAAATCACTTTGATAAAATCTATACATTATCTTCCAACACAATCGCTGGTGACAAAAAAGAGAATCTAATGAATGAAGCTATAACATTTAAAAAGAAAGCAAGTTTTGTCTTAGATACTTTTATTCCAGATACATAATTTACAAACTTTTAATAAACTTATAATTTTTTTTAATATTTCAACATCTAAAAGTAAACTAAATTATGAATTTAATAATTATAAACTTATAAAAAAAATCAATATAAACTTATATTCATCGATAACTAATTTTGAAAAAAAATACTAAATTCAAATTTTATAAAGTTAACCATATTTTGTTGTATTATTTAGTATATGGACCTATTTGTCGTTAATATGTTATATGTTTAGAAAAAATATTAATAATGATGTTTATATAAAAAATAATAGGTGACAGTCACTTTTATTATTTGGATAATTTACTTTTATTTATATTCTTGAATTTTAAATATAATTAAGACTAAAATAGAAATATTAAATGTATATATATTTTATATGTTATTATTGATTTTTTTTTTCAGTTTTAAAATATAATTAAAGATAAAATAAGAATATAAAATATTTACACTCAAAAAAGAAACCCTTTATATTATTATAGATATTACGTCACTAAATTTATAATTATTTATTAAAACTATTTATTAAGTTATTTAAAATAATTCTTAATATAAATGATTTCATAAGACTTTAAAAACTATATTAGTTAATTTTGATTTAAAAAAGATAAATTTATCATTAATCATTAACATAATAATATTTTTTTTAGATATGATTGATATAATAGTATAAAAAATTCAATCTCTTAATACATTAATCAATATAAGAACCAAATATAAACATAACAATCTACAACACCCATAAGGGTGAATTAATCATTTAAATAACCACATAACATGATATTTCATACATATATACATATATTAGTCATACATTTTTCATTACAGAAAGCACCACATCAAATTACATCTGAATCATATCAAATTACATCGGAATCATTTGTATCCAATAATAAGAGTTTTTAACTTCATCTCAATCTTTTAAAGTATCTTATCACACTCAATGCCTTTTAGATGATTTCTACTAATCATTTCACAAGATACTAGAATCTAACCCTTAAAAAACATACTGAATCAAGGAAATATTTGTTTTTACTATAATCAACATAATGATTGTATTTATAATATTATAATAATTTAGAGTATTATAAAAAAAATTAAATAACTTGTTTTATTTTTTAATTTTATATTTCTAATTGTGATACATGTTTATATTGTAGGTTTCTGATAAAGGAAGTGTGCTAACAAATTCTAGAAATCAAGATGAGCATATGTGATTGTTGAAGAATTTAGTATAATACGGAAATAATTGATTGACTTATTTTGTGCTTTGTAGCAATATGTTATGTTTTCATTTGTAGTACCTAGTCGTTTTATATTGCTTCATTGTAATTTTTTAACTCATATTTTGTGTTTAATTCGAATTTCAATTTGTTTACTTTATATATTTTGTAATACTTTTATATATATTTTGATATATCTTGTTAATTGATGAATGTTATAACCATTTATTTGTTTTATTTATTGAAAAATTACTTCAATAAACATAGATAAATAAATACAATAGATGTAAATAATTGTGGTTTAAAAAACACATGAATGCCTAATTGATAAATGAATAAAATAAATAAATTTTTGTAGTTTTGAAACCTATGGTATTTTTTACGGAGGTTTTGGAACCTATAGTATTCTACTGATGTTCTTCAACATTTTACGAATGTTTTGAAACTTATGATATTTTATGGAGGTTTTTAAACCTATGATATTTTATAGAGGTTCTAAAACATGTGATATTTTACGAAGGTTTTGAAACCTGTGGTATTTCCCGGAGGTTTTGAAACCCATGATATTTTACAGAGGTTATAAAACCTATGGTATTTTATGAAGGTTTTGAAACCCATGGTATTTTACGGAAGTTTTGAAACATATGGTATTTTATAGAGGTTCTAAAACCCATGGTATTTAACAGGAGTTTTGAAAGACTTTTCCATAAGTTTAAAAAAACACCGAGAAACACATTTTTCAGAGATGGTTTAGTGGAGAAAACTGCAACATTGGATAAATGACTTAATGGAAGTTTTACTCTCGAGTAATGTAAAATAAACCCGGTTAAAATATTTTTTCTTATAATGAAAGTTGTTTACAATTTTATCATTTAAATAACTATTTTTTAATTTTAAATGATTCTTTCCATTAAAAAAGTACACGATACAAAAATTACATTAATATATAATGGATTCTTTTTTTTAAAAATTTTGTTTCCAATTTTATCCTTTATAATATTAAAATATAACAAATTTAATAATAATTTATTATTTATTTTAAATTAAAAAATTAATTTTAAAAGTTTAGAGAATTTTAAATTAAAAAAACAAAGAATTTATTAAAAATAAATATACTTATAATTTAATAAATAAATCCATTAACACAATTTTACTTTTTATAAATTAGAAATAATTTATTGAAAAAATAATTATTGTTATAAGATTATAAAATTATGGAACTCTAATATTTTCGTTTTATATAATAATATTTATAAATTTATATCATATATTAATTTAAAACATTATAATTATTATAAACTTAAAAATATAACATCTATATAACAATGATAACAGAAAATAGTTTTTAAAATTTTTAAAAAATGTAATAAGTATGAGAACGCATATATACTTAGTTTAGTTAAATATTTTCGGTTTTTACACTACTTTTTATTTTTATTTTCTATGGTGGATTGTGTGTTATGATTTAAAAATATTATTAAAATAAAATAAAGAAATGATGTGACTGACAAATCAAGAGTGCTAATAGAATATGATATTCTATCTTTCTAAATAATAACAAAACTCTTTCAATACAAAAGTATTTTAAATTTTTGAATTAATTTATTACGAAATAAATATATCGAAAGCAGATTGTTTAGTTATTATTTAATTCAAGAAGTCCAACGACCACACGCTTCAGCCTCCTCTTTATAAGACGGTTTGTAAGTCAATTTTTTATATTCATAAATTATATTTTAGCTTAAAATGTTTTTATTTATTTATCTCACTATAAGTATAATTTTTAATTTGAATTTAAAATAGTGTTGTATTTTCAAAATAATATTATTTTCAATTTTAAAACACGTATTTAATATTTGCTATTAATTCAAAACATAAAATGTATCTCATTCTGTTTATTTACGTTACAAAACATTAATTAATATTTTTTATCCAAAAAGAATCGTAACCATCTTAAAATGTAAGATTTTTTTTCAACAGAAAAATGAGGAAACACAAAAAAGTCAAGAAAAAGCAACTAACCTTAAATATATGTTATCTCATATCCTTAAAACAGATATGTGAATAAATTGCATTGTAAAGAGCAGAGGAAAAGGTTTTCCAGTGAATTTTGGTTGATCCCAAACCTACAAACTGGGATCAGCCACTCGCTAATCAAAATCAATTCATTGAATTCCTTTCTCACTGTTAATTTTCTGATAACATCAATTTGTTGGTTCATTAAATCAATCTTAATTTATCTTCATTTTCTGGTACGTACCCATATAAAAGGAAGAAGCAAAGCATCTTCTTCTTCTTTCAGAAATCACGCCTCTGCCGTCTAATTTTACTTCTCAATTCTCTGTGAGTGCTTCTACTCTTCTTTTCTTATTTATTTATCCATTGTTCTGTTTCTTTCAATTGGAAATCAGTTATCAGTTTTTCGTCTCTTCAGTTTGATAAAGTATCAAACTTTTTGGATTTTTCGTGAAAAATTTATAGTAAGGTTAATCTCTGTTTATTGGCTTGGGATATGGGAGGGGTTCTCAATTTTCTTAATCTCTGTTTCCTGCACTTGACTTTAACACTTCTCGTTAAGGTTAATAATGGCGAATTTTGCTCTGTCACTCTTTCGTTTAACTCTGTCTTCTTTTTCTTTCTTTTTTTGAATTTTCTGAATGCATGAAATTCTGCTACTGTTGTACTTTGATGATGCTAGTGTTGTTTCTTCATAATATTAAAGTTTTCATTTTTGTTTTACCCTGTTGTGAGGAACTTTATAAGATGAGAACTTCACGTGTTTCTGACTAAATTCCCATTATTTTTCAAAAATTTGTGTGGAGTGGACTAGGAGCTGTCTCTACTCTCTTCTCTATCATTCTAATGCACCCAGTACCCAATTAACTCTTGTGATGTTTTTCTGCTGAGAGGGAGTGGTTGTATTGTCTCTGTTGTTGTTAATAACATAGGCCTTGTCAGGATAAATTTACCTCTTGTAAGAGAAGATATTAAAAAGAAGAAAAAAATGAAGATTATTTAAGAAGTTAAAATTAGTTAATGAATTAAGTTTTCTCGTATATTTTGTCAAAAAGTTGTTTTTAACTTATAACGGATGTTTAATCATTTTATCATCATCACTGTCGTATCCACTCTTAACTGAGTGCATAAAAGATTAAGAAATTGAAGGAACTTATTAAGCAAAGAAATTATAAGTAACTCACCAGTTTCTTAATATTATTAACAGATCCCTGCAGCCATAGTGGGCAATCCACTATGGCACTGCCGCCAGATACTACTCTCCCAAGTTATTGGTTGAATTGGAGGTTCTTCCTATGTGCACTATTTATTGTAATGACTATGGGCCTAGCATCATTTTTGATATGGAAGTATGAAGAATTCAGTAAACCAAGGAATGAGAGAAGAGAAAGGCAGAGAGAAACAGCTGGGACTCTTTACGAGGATGAGGCATGGAATACATGCCTTAAAGGAATTCATCCTGCATGGCTGCTTGCTTACAGGATATTTTCTTTTGTTGTGCTTTTGTCTTTGCTCACTACCAATGTGGTTGCTGATGGAGGTGGTATATTTTACTTCTACACTCAGTAAGCTTACATTCACATATCCTATCTATTCTAGTCTTGATGCAACTATAGCGATGATATGGGCTAAATAAGTTATGAACAAACTTGTTTGAAGTTATCTTTTATTGCTACCTCAATAGCAAGCTAGTGACTTGTATATTCATTTATTTATTAGTTACTTTGGAGCAACTGGTGGGGCTTTTAAAGAACATTTTCTAGTTGGAAGTTCTTTGAACCTATGAAGCTCAGCTCTTCAATGTCGTGTCTCCCTATCCGACAAAGGACACCTCTACGAGTTGCTAAAGTGTCAAATTTGGAAAAACATTTTTTTCGACACTCTTTAGATATAGTCCAACATGGTTCCAATACAATGTTAATGAAGGCATATACATTGATTTATTTAACAAGTTGGAAAGTAAGAAACCTATTGTGTAGGGTTCTATTTCTCTGAAAACATAAACCGTCTATTTCACATTTACATTTGGTGTTTCTCCTTCACTATTTAAATTTGTCTTTAGATGAATTTAACTTAGAGGATATCTTTTTCAATAATGGTAATCAATAAGGGAGTGAAGTGTCTTAAATGAATTAAATCCTTTTTTCACTTTTTAGATTTTAGATGGATTAATTAGTTCTGTTTTTGTGTTAGGAAATAATGTATTTTATAGTTATATTTAACTAACTTTTTATAGATCATTTTGAAAATAATCTTGATTGTCAATTTAAATAATTCATAATGTTCAATGTATATATACACACATCGACCTATTTTTGGAAATTATAAGTACTGTCATGTCTATGTTTGTATCCTCGCTTCATAGCTTTGGATAGAGTTATTCTATTTAGAATTTGTTACAACCCTGGGACAACTTCTGCTCTAATTTTCTGTTTAATTAGTGTGCTTAAATCTCAAATTTCAGTTTTCTATCAACAAAACTGGTCTGGATTCAATTCTTCTGTTCCTTCTCTGCACCTCAATCATATATCCTCTTTAAAATGCTGCCAACTAAGTGAGAAATGAACACTTCTCTTAAATGTATACCTCTTTTTGTGCATAATTGGAAGTATTTTATTTGGGGATAGCATTGGGGACAGAAGATTTGAGTTAATCTAATAAGTCAACATTGAAGAGCGTTGATCTGAAAGCACATATATATTGCATGTATTGGAGTATTCCAGACCCGTGTGATGAAAGAGTGTATGTTTGAAGAAAATGATTACCTGATTGACTTTTATGATAAAACATCATTGTCTTAATCTTTTTTCTTGATTAGTTGGCTAGAAATATGCTGATTACTTCTTTGGTGTTGAACAGGTGGACATTTACTTTGGTCACTATTTACTTTGGGGTAATAACACTTATCATCTCTAACTCATCTTCTGATATTATAATGAAATTGCAACTTTTTTGAGTTTAGGGTGGAACTTGTTCCAGTTGGGTTATAATACATTCTGAGTTACAGGTTTATATGCTCCTTAGGAAAAAAATTTGAACCTGTCAGTCAACTTTTCTTTCTCTTATTTTGATTTTATTCCTTCTCCAAGTGACTTCTGCTCTTAATTTCACTTTCAGTTTGGGTCTTGTATCTCCATATATGGATGTTTCTATAAACACAAAACAATTGATGGCAACACAGTCAATCGGGCAGATTTGGATACTGAACAAGAACAAGGCACTTATGTGGCTCCTACACTTGATGGTACTCCAGAATTGCCTAACCTGTATAAGAATTCCAATACCTATCAGGAGCCTCACACTCGAAATATTGCTAGTGTATGGGGTTATATTTTTCAAATAATTTTTCAGGTATGTGAATTTGAAAAGTAATCAGGGTTATCTTAGAAAAGTTTATCTGTTTGAGATGGAGAAAGCATGGATTGCCAAATAACATTTTTAAACTGGCTTTTACAAAGAGCCAAATAGAATTTTTTCAAAATTAATCATGACACTGTAAAATATTTGATTATATAGCCTGGAGAGTTTTTTGAGAAACTTGTTTTATTGGCATTTTAGGTAGTCAACATCCTTTATATGCATGTATTGTCTCTACCAAACATTTTTAGGGTGTTTCACCAACTAAAACTTATTATGGGACAGAATTGTTTATACACACCCTCTGTGTTGTTTTACTAAATTTGTTTAACAGATTGAGCATCTATAGAGAATTGTTTTTCTTGTCTCTTAGTTGCTCTTTCCCTCTTTTCTTTCTAAATGTTTTCTGTCAAGAACACGATTGGATAAGAAAGTTCCTAGTGTAATAATATTTGATCCGTCATGGCTGAAAAGGAATTCTGCTAAATGTCCATTGTAGTAGTAAGCTATCCTTACCCAGATAGCTAATTAATCATTTAAGTTATAGTTTGAAAGTCCCAGTTACCTATTTAATTTTTAGAGAAAAGTGTTAAAAAAATGTATTAAAATATAAATTTGCAGATGAAGGTACACTCAACGATCATAAGTTTGTAAAAGCCTCTGATGCAATCTCTCTGTCAAAGTTGTGTGTTTTTTATAATGTCTTCTTGTTCCTCTCGCCTCGCTCCTTTTATGCTACTTAATTCAACACTATTGCATGCTGTAAAAAAAATTAAACACTTGCATTTGATTATCATTGTGTTATTGATTGGTTGAACTAGGCAATCTACTGATTTGTTTTCATTTTCTTTTTAATATATAGACTAGTGGAGGTGCTGTGGTGCTCACCGACATTGTATTCTGGCTAGTCCTTTATCCATTTATGACAGGCAAGGATTTCCGTCTGGAATTTGTGAGTATTATTGATCCTGTCCCTGGTCTGCCATTTTATCTTTTGGTAAAGAAAGTTATACTTAATATACTAATAAAACTTTTGGAGAATGTTTGGCCTTTCCTTTATAGTTTCATTTTTGTTATAACACTTCTGGAAATTATTGATATTACTAATGAGTCTGTTGTCCTGTCGCAAGTTTGCAACTCATCATATCTATCCCAGCTGTATCATATTTTCCTTAAATGTGAGGGAACAGTTTTGTTAAAAAAATCATTAAAATTTTGCTTGTAGTTGTTTTGTCTTTTATTTATAGGATATTCAACTGGCACATGCTACATGTAATTAGCATCAAAGGATTTGTGCTTTTCTGCATGTGGTAAACATTGATTACCTCACGAAATATGTAACTAATAGGTGTGGTTGTTTTGAAATACCTTAACGAAGCCAAAGAAAGTTGAATGGGATTTTGGTTCTGATAGAATAGGCTGGTCCTCTGCTACTCAGAAGATATTTTCATAAAAGAATCCTAATGCTTGCACTTCTCAATTTGCAGATGGATGTTTGTCTACACTCCCTAAACGCTGTATTCCTCCTCGGTGAAGCATTATTGAATTGCATGGTGATTTTTTATTGTGTTTTATTTGTTTGCTCATGTCATTTCTCATTACGTACCTACTAACTTCTTTCTTAACACATGCAGAGATTTCCGGTGTTCCGATTTGCATATTTTGTTTTGTGGACGTCTATGTTTGTGCTTTTTCAGTGGATCATCCATGCTTGTGTTTCACTATGGTAAAAGCCAGTATCCCATTTTCTGATGTTGCTTTTCACTTGACACAATTCTGTTTATAATTTTCTATCCGTTTTTCCAGGTGGCCTTATCCTTTCCTTGACTTGTCATCCCCATATGCAGCCTTATGGTATGTGTTCTTAAATTCAGTGCATCATCACAACTCAAATAGAATCTGTGAAATTTAAATTTAACTTTAACACTAATTGACATAAGATTACCCCTTCATATGTGAAACAACATTACTTATGAGGGGATGCTGACAACGAAACTAGAAATTTGGTTATGAAATTTTGGTTTAAGTCTTCAAATATGACAATCTTACAAGCAATATTATCATGTAACATTGCATGTTTATCTTACATGTTACCAAATGCAGCACTAGGTAATGAGATTAATTTAGGCATTCAGATGATGATATTTATCTCGCTCTCTTGTGGTACTTTTAGGTACTTAGGTGTGGGTGTAGTGCACATTCCATGCTATGCAGTCTTTGCTTTGATAGTGAAGTTGAAACACTTGTGGTTGTCAAAATTGTTTCCTGGGTCCTGTCAGTTTGTACGGTGATGATACATTCATGGGCAGTCATCGGACTAGAGCTGCCTTCTACATGGCTAAAGCAGATTTGTGTGGCATGTGTTTGTAACTTCAGATTGAATACATGAAACTTCTCTGCTCTACTCTAACCATGTTTATGGTATCTTCTATCCGAGATAAACCTTCTACAATATTCTTCTATATTGATCAAATCAACCCCAGTAAAATGTTACAAAAAGTGCTGTTCTTTTTTAGTATTCAGTAAGTATGTTAATAGCATCTGCCTAGCTATGTCAATATGATTCTTCAAAGAAATTACACGAGTTAAATTTTCAGGTGATCGTAATATAAACAAAATTATTTTGTTCATTTATAAGAAATTGTAATGAAGATGGCTTTTTAAAGTAGTTACTATTAAAATTAATAAATTCATATTATAATTTGTGATTATATGACAATGTAAAATTCCAAGTATTTTTCTAATGACGTCTTCCTTGAACACCAGTTATACTTTCACTTTTGATTATCACCCTAATTTTTTGGACGAACAGTGATAACTTATTTCCTTAGTTTTGTTACGTTTGAAAGTGATTTGTACGAAGTCCACGTCTTAAAGTAGATCTGTGGGTAAAATAAACCCTTCAAATTGTAATAATAAGCAACTCTAATCAACACTGTATTTTAATATAATAAATCTGCTAACTACGAATGTAATTTATTCCATCTGCATGCTGTTTTAAAATATGAGAAATGAATAAATATGAGCATTCTATAACAAATCATGAATCGATTAAAATATCAATAATTGATTTTCTCATCAACAATTAAAATTAGTTACTTTTCATTTACTCGCTTTAAAGTAGTGATAAATAATGTCACAAAAAATATTCTTAATGAACTTCCCTTTAACCCTAAAATTAGTTGATAAAGTAAATAATATCAATAAAAGAATCAATGATCAATACTGCTTGCATATTATGCATAATATAACAAAACATGAATGTGAAAGTATTAGTAATTGATTTTTTGTTATCAAAAGACAAATTACTGATTTCATACCAAATATGTTAGTTAACATGCAACGTTTTTATATGCAAGATCCTGAAGATTGTATGCAGCAGTGCTACTTGCCACAGCCGGGGAGAGAAGTCCTCTAAAGAGGATGAATGTTATTACTCGATGAGAAAACAAAATGTGTAAAAAACACTAAAATTCCAACTACAAGCATTTTCCACATGCCTCCAAGAAGTTGCTATTGGACGAGAAAACAAAACATATATATAAAGCAACTATTGTGGTTAGGATAGAAGAATTAACCAGTTTTTGGGTGCCTACCACATCCTTATGCATGTGTTTTCATCAACAGAAATTAATGGCTTAATCCTTATGCATCTGCCGGTACGACACCCTAGTAAATTTTCTTGGTTATGTAACCCAAAGTAAAGTGACCAAAGGAGAATAATAGCCGGAAGAATATGAAATAAATTTGAGGACATGGGGCTCCAAAGTTATGAAATAAAGTTGAGGCAGAGAACAGTAAAAAGTAGATAAAGTAAATACAAGTACCGATACCATTATACGAAAAATTATAATCCTATCAATTTACCAGAACTTACAATGAAATAAATCCTCGTTTGGTTCCAACTCCAACCAAACACCCCAAAATCCTTTTTCTCTTTTAAGCCAGACAGCACTTAGAATAAGTACCAACCAAGATAAACAACACTACCCATTCACTAACTCAACCAAAATCCGTGAGCTTTAAACGCAATATCTAGCTTATTGCTTTACATGTTCTCTGATAAACTCTTCCAGCTGAGATATTTCCCCAGTTAAACCAGAAGCATCTGCAGCTGTTACTTTGTTAGAGCACTGGGTAAAAGAAAATGGCTCATCCGGTACCCCCAGGGTGAACTCATTTGCAATGTCAGCATCTGATATCGCACTTCTTGATGCCCTCAATTTGTCTCTGGAAAATATATATCAAGAGTCAACAATAGAATTGACGGTGAAATCATGAAAATAATCAGGTTATCATATATTAAAAATAAATAAAAATGCACATTTCAATAAACTGATCAGTTGATTGAGAGCACAAATATAAGAATGTGAATGAAACTCAAAAGATTAGAGTAATTAAAAGGAAATAGAAGATACTTCTTCAATATGAACCAATCAACAATAACAGCATTGACATATGAATGTGTATATGTTCCATCCAACACAGAGAGAACCAATCACGATAACAGCATTAACATATTAATGTGTATATGTTCCATCCGACACAGAGAGAGCGCACAAATATTATCAACTGGACAATCAAACGAAATCATACAGTAGTTGGTGATAGATAAAGTGAATAGAGATAAGATTTGGGACTTTTAAGGCATACATTTCCTTCTCCATCTGTCTTCGGATAAACTCTTTTGTATGAGCAGTGACTTTGTCTGTTTTGTTGCAGAGAATAAGCACTGGAATCTTCTTCCTCACAACACTTCCTTTCGTCAATAGATCATACAGATACCTAAAAGTAAAAAGACAATGTTAGTATCCTGGTATCTGCTTTACTCACATCTTCCTCACGAAGAGTAAAAAAATATCAGTTATTTAATATCATAATGCTAAAATATCTTGAGTATGTTGTTGATATGTTCCATCATGGCTTATTAGTGCTTGCTAATATTGACAAAAAGTTGTAGATAATAATATAAAGATGATAATCTAGCAACTAATCAGAGGAAGGAATTACTCTGAAGCAGCTCGACAGTTTGGTAAAAAGTCCAAAGCATCAATCACAAAAACTATCCCAGCCGCTTGAGGCAAGTACTCATCCAGTTTGGGTCGAAGCCGAGAATGGCCAGGAACATCAACAATATGAACAGGTTTTATCTTGCCCTTCTGTCAAAAAAAAAAAAACATAAGACAATATTTGTTCTATTCTATTGTCCGATTCCACAATCAACAAACAAAAATTACGTCCCAAACAAGTTTCTTCTAACAATTAAGAAGTGAATTTAAATCTAACTCAATTTCAAGCAAGCATCTTAAAAAAACAGCTTAATCCTGTAATTCAAGAAAGTATTCTAGTGTGGGAAGCTACAATGTTATCCTTGTTTCCTAATTGTCGATGTGAGATCTCCAATATAACAACTAAAGGTAAATATCCTCTTTTTATGAAGATGAGAAGCCCAATTTGTTGCATCTTAAAAAAACAGCTTAATCTTGTAATTCAAGCAAGTATTCAAGTGTGGGAAGCTAAAATGTTACCCTTGTTTCCTCATTGTGAAGAATAAAAGTGTCTTCATTAGGCTCCATGGATGTAACAGTACCCTCATGAGTAGAGCCATCCCTAAGCTGCAGTAGGCATGAAAAGCGAGTCAATAACATTATGTTAGTATGAAAAATGTTAATACAAAGAAAAGCTAACACTTCCCAAGGAGTCTGATTATATCCCAACTTGTAATACCACTCAAATGTTACACAAAATTCATTTTAGGCACACAAAAAAATCATTTTAGGAACACCAAAAAAACTCAAGGTACTGAGATACATTTAAGGATCTGACCTCTTCCAATTGTCTCAAAAAATATTTTTCATGCACACAAACTTGAAAGATCCTAACCACATACTTAAATGACAAAGGTTATCTATCAACCGTCTCACACCATGTTGGTATCATTACTAAAATTTAAAACTAATGATGAAGGTACCGGGCTATGCATTTGAAAAAATGTCAACAATGACCTAACCTAGGTCTCAATCCTCTTCACCGAGAGCAAAACCTAATTTTTTTCTAATTTTCAGAATAACCAAACCAAACCAAACCAAGCCACAAACTAAACTATGATTGTGATTTGGAGCAAATACCTGATAGAAAAGAACAGTTTTTCCACTCCCACTGAGCCCCGTCAACACAACGGTGTTTGACTTCGCGCGCTTCAACAAACGTACTACAAACACAATCCAACAATGAACACTATTGATCGATTAGAAGAGTAAGAATTAGACGATAACGCGAACTCACCAGAGAAAAGAAGCAGCGTTGTGAAAATCGCGATGGCAGCAGCAACGTAAAGCTGATTCGGTGGAACCTCTCGAAGACGATCCATGGCCAGATTCGACAAGTGAGAAAATTGTTCCTTCCACTGCTCCAACTCTTCCATTGGGAACTCGAGTTTTTGACGTTTCGTTTTGGTGCTGGGTTCGATGTTTTCAACAAAGAGAAATAAGCCCAGTGAAACTCCTGCTTCTCAACAAAGAGGATGCAGAGGCAAGTTTTGACCGCCGTAGACGGCGGTTTTCAACGGCGCTCTGAATTTTCCGATTTGCAGATCTGGCGTGTCGACTGTCTAGCAGGCATTCTTATGAGCCTTTGAAATATGATATCAAACGACAAAGCAGGTGTCGTTTACACTATGTTCTTCTTTTACCTTATAGGCTTAATTATCTATATCTATGAGATTTTTTATAAAACATTTTTCTATTTTATTATTGATTATACATTAAATTATATATATATATATATACTGCTTTTACAGTTAACCCCAAAATAAAAATGGTTATAAATTAACATAATATAGTAAATGAGATATTTTTTATATTTTTTGTTACAGATTAAAATATATATCTAATAGAATATCTCATTATATATTATATTAATTATAAATACTAGTGGAAACACAGTTACGATTGAGTTTCTGTATCTGCATTTTTTTTTACTTAATTTTTACGATGATAGAAATTTAACATACATAAATAATTTTGTATGAGTTCGATGAGTCGAAATTGAAAAGTAAAAAATTGAGTGTAGAGAGTGATTAGAAATTGAGGTTATTTTATTTTATATGTGAGTTTTGGTATGAAAATGTGTGAGAGTATTTTTATTTGATATTAACGAAAGCAATTGTTTTGCATTTCTAATTTTCATTGTTTCTTATAATTTTTTTATAAATATACTAGTGAAAACAGAGGCTGCTTTAGCGAGAGGAATACATAGAGTTGAGCATAGTAAAATAAGAAATTGAAAGATTTCGTTGAAATTGTTCGTTTGTAAATTTCCCGAAAAGGCAATCATAGGTTCTTCTCTCCATCGGAACAATAGGGTCGTTATGCTCATTACTAAACTTGTTGAAGAGATAAAATAGAACCAAGATATATCTTTTTGATCAGAGGTTGAATTAATCATCAAAAGAAGAATTAGGCCAAAAATGAGGATATATTATGGGAAAATCAAACTTCCATCGAAGAGAAGCAAATGAAAGGCTTTCATAAAAATTCTTGTAGAATCGAGAATGAAGTTTTCATTTTGTACATGTCAGATCATGAATTAGTAACTGCATCCAATCTCCAAAAAATCTGTGTATCTGCATTTTTATTATTATTATTATATTATATATTATTATGTGTATTATTCATCATATATTTTAAATATCAAATATCATTAAGTAAAAATCAGATAGAAATATTTTCTCTCATCATTTATGAATTTCAACCTATTATTTTAATAATTAAGTTGCAATAAAAAAATATATTAAACAAATTTAAATTTATAACACAATAAACATAACCAATTTTAATTGGTTGTTACTAACATAAAACTAAAAAATAGAAATATAATAATGAAAAGAAAAAAGAAGAAGAATAAGATGAGAAACTCTGTAACAAACCTATTTTCTAATTCCTTTCCTCTTCTCTACAAGAATGTCGTATTCAAAACGCATTTATCCTCTCCTTATATGCCCACATCAACAATGATGTCAAGATAACTCTGAAACTTACAACAATTATCATTTTCGTGAATCACTAATTTTGATTTGTTGTTATTAACATAAAACTAAAAAAGAGAAATATAATAATGAAAAGAAAAAAAAAGAATATTAAGATAAGAACCTCCGTAACAAATCTTAAGAAAATATTTATTTTCTAATCCCTTTCCTCTTCTCCGCAAGAATGTTTAGAACGCATTCATCCTCCCGTCGATGCCCACATCAACAATGATGTCAAGTTAACTTTGTACTTTAAATAAATCACGTCATCATTCTTGTATCATTATTGTGAATCACTAATTTTGATTTGTTGTTACTAACATAAAACTAAAAAAGAGAAATATAATAAAAAAAAATAAGAAAAATAAGATGAGAAACTCCATAACAAACCTTAAGAAAATATTTATTTTCTAACCCCTTTCCTCTCTCAGCAAGAATGTCATATTCAAAACGCATTCATCCTCCCCGTCGATGTCCACATCAACAATGGTGTCTCTGTACTTGTGCAATCTGAATGATCTGTATTCCGCCTTTGGTGTACGAAAATGAAAAGCAGAATAAAAAAATTAAAATGATAAAAATGAGTAACATTAACAATTAAACAATCAAGAAAAGAAACTTATATTCACTAACGTGGGATGCATGCTCTTCTTTTTACTCTTATCTTGAAGAATGAATCTTTTTATCTAATGAAAGTGATATGAACAAAAGAGATAAAGTGAGAAAGAAGGAGAGAAAAACGATGATAAAAATTCCACATATAAATTCAAATTGAAAAGAAACTGTAAGTGAAAACTGAAAAAATAAAGATATATTTAAAAAAAACTAAATTCAAAATTGTTTTACATTCAAAAACTTCATTCTGATAATTGTTTTAATATTTACAAAATTACAAAAATAACTAAAAATAAAATTAATTTTTTATATATATATCAAAAACAGTTATGGGGGAATCCCCATTATATATATGTATAGATTTTATTTTATTTTATTGAGGCAATGACATCCACATAGTATCAAGCCCAAAATGATAGTGAAAATGAGCCAAAGAATGGGATGTTGAATCATAATACTTCAAACACACTTTTTGGCTTAGAACCAAATTCTGACACAACAACTCAAAACATTTACTGCACAAATGACTAAATTGTCACAATAATTATAAGTTGTGCAATCTTCTCAAAGTCAGAGTTAACCAATAAAGTGTGACTTTTGGAAGTGTGCTTATAAAATTAATTCATCAATCAAGGAAAGCGAGATGGGTTCTCCAACAATAATAATTATCCTCAAGGTTGGAGAAGCAATCAAAATCAAGTTTTAAGCAAGGCCCCTTTTAACAACGACAACCACTATATCTTTCATCCTAAGAGAGAATAAGCAAATTGGAGGATGCCTTGGAGAAATTCATGCAAACATCATTGCCCAACCAAAAGAACTTTGACGTTGTTGTTCAAAGTTTGGATACACAAATCGGACAAATTGTCCAACGGTTGAAGAAATCCAAGGAGTAATGTAAGTTAGTCACTACTAGGAGTGAAATAGTTATAGGAAAGGAGATTGGTGATAATTTGATTGTTGATGAGGAGAAAAAAAAATTGAGGAAAAAAAAATTGTGAGTGAGGGGGGGAATAAAAGGAGAAAGAAAAAGAGTGTACAGGAAGAACAGAAAAAAAGAAAAAAGTGAGAATATAAAAAAAGAGTGCTTCAATCCTAGATTTACCTTATCCACGTGCTCCCTCAAGGAAGAATATAGAATAACATTTTATCAGATTTTGTGAAATTCTGAAACAATTGAAGATAAATATTTATTTTACGGAGGCTTTGGAACAGATGCTCAGTTATGCTAGATTTATGAAGGATTTGTTGACCAAAAAGAGAAGATTAAAGGAGCAAGGGATTGTGGAATTAGAAGCAGGATGTCGTGCCATCATTCATTAATCTTTGTCATAGAAATCTAAAGATCCTGAGAGTTTTACCTTGCCAGTCACAATAGGAAATTTTACAGTGGGTAAAACATTATTAGATCTTGGAGAAAGTATTAATCTCATGTCTCTATCTATGTTTATTAAAGGATACGAATACCAGAGTTATAGAAGGATCCTAATATTAATTGAGTGTCTTTTCTAATTATCAATTGTTTCTCTTTATAGAGGAGAATAATTGGATGTCTTTTCTAATTATCAGTTGTTTATCTTTATAGAGGTGAATAACCTTTATTTTTTCTTTATGTGTTATGATTCTAATATTTAATTATTGATTCTTTCCCTCTTTAGTTAAACCTAGAATGAGTGTACTACTTGTATATATTCAGACCATTTGTTTTGATTTGAATAACAATAAAAAGAGATATTCATTCTCATATCCTTTACCTTCCTTTTACTCTTTTGTTCATCTTTGTTCTCTTTTATTCATCTCTGTTCTATTTCATAATATGGTATCAGAGCCATTTTGAGCCTATCCTAGCGAGTGTTTGTTGGGCTTATCAGGCCACCCGTTATCGAGTCGTTATTGGACCACCTATAATATGTTATCCCACGCACGAGCTGTCACTCTCGGCATGAGGGGGTTGTGTTGGAGATCCCACATCGACTAGAGATTAGGGCATTTCATTGTATATAAGTGGGTGCAAACCTCACCCCATGAGTCATTTTTATGGGGTTGAGTTAGGCTTAAAGTCCACTTCGTAAGATGGTATCAGAGCTCTGATTAGAGCTCTGGTTGCTACATTTATCTATGGGTGAAGTTGTTGATCCCTCACAAGATCTTTGTTCACCTTACCATGTTAGTTCATCAGATAATTCATCCTTGAATAGAGTTTACTCTCTCATTACACAACAAGAGAGACAAGTTTTTGGCTATCAATCCAAGGCAATGATTGCTACTAGCAAATGAGGTTATAAAAACAATGCTACAACCTATGGCATAGGTGGTGGATATGGAAGAAAATATACTTCCAAAATTTGCAGTTATTGTGGAAAGACAGAATATACCATTGATGCATGCTATAAAAAATGTGGTTTTCCACCTCATTTCAAATTTAAAAATCAGAATCATCATCAGATTCATGCAGCCTTTCACAATACAAATTTTAACAATAATAAGCAGAATCATGAAGGTTCAAAGTCAGAAGTGGAGTCTCAACAAATTGGTTTTACTCCTGACCAGTATCAAACATTGTTAGCTCTTTTACAACATGTCAAATCCAGTGGCAATGTTTCTAGTCAAGTCTCTGTTATTCCTTCCAACATGACAACACAAACTCGTAATAACTTTATTTCTTCTTTTAGTTATTGGATTATTGATAGTGGTGCTACTGATCACATTTGTTCATCCTTAACTTACTTCACTTCATATCATCAAATTGATCTTATTTATGTCAAATTACCAAATGGAAATCAAGTCATTTCAAATTATTCTGGAAGTGTTTTTCTCAATCAAAATCATGTCATAAACAATGTTTTGTATATTCCTTGCTTCACTTTTAATCTTCTTTCGGTAACAAAATTGATTGATAAACTATCTTGTATTCTTACCTTTGATTCTAATGGTTGTCACATTCAAGACAAAAATCCTTGAAAATAATTGGTTATGCTAAGATGCAAGATAGACTTTATATACTCAGGATCCCATCTTACCAGAAATTTCAAATTAAGCCCCTTGAATCTACACACATCATCAATACTGTTAATGTCAGTGCTAGTGATCTATAAACCCTTTAGCATTTTCGATTAGGTCATATTTTATATAAATGTATTGATGTTATCGAGAATAAACTTCTTTTTGTTAAATATAACAAATCTTTTGTTTGTGATGTTTATCATTTTGCAAAGCAAAAAAGACTTTCTTTTCCTATTAGTACATCTAAATCAAATAAATGTTTTGATTTGATTCATGTAGATGTTTGGGGACCATACTCAATACCATCAATTCATGGTCATAAATATTTCTTGACCATAGTTGATGACTATTTGAGGTACACATGGATTTTTCTTTTGAAACAAAAATCTGAAGTTGTTAAGGTTTTGGAAAATTTTGTTATTTTTGTTCAAACACAGTTGGAGACAACAATAAAAATAATAAGAAGTCATAATGGAATTGAATTTTTCATGACTAATTTTTTTGTCAGTAAAGGAATAATACATCAAAGATCATGTGTCAATACTCCACAACAAAATAGTATAGTTGAAAGGAAACATGGTCATTTATTAGATGTAGCAAGAGCTCTTATGATACAATCTCATTTACTCAAAATTTATTGGCCATATTCTGTGATACATGTTGCACATATTATAAACATGCTTCCCACACCTGTTTTAAACTATTATTCTCCTCATGAAATGCTTTTCAAAACTGATGCAGATTTTAATGGATTAAAGGTGTTTGGTTATTTATGTTATGCTAGCACTTTGTCAAGAAATAGAAGGAAATTTGATCCAAGAGCATCAAAATGTGTTTTTATTGGTTTTCAAAGGGGGACAAAAGAATATAATTTGTTGAATATTCTATCAAGAGAATTTTTTGTGTCTAGGGATGTTGTCTTTTATGAACAAGTTTTTCCATACCAAATGGTTCAAGATACTAGCAATGAAACTAACAGTCCTGACATTAATGATCAAATTTTGTTTGTTGAAGATCAATCTGTCTTAAGTCAACCATCACAAGCTATTCTTGCACCTTGTGATAATACACCCTGTGATAATGTTGAAAATAGCAGTGATAATAATTGTGAGTCACAAATTGAGGTTTCGGAAGAAGATTGTTCCCATATAAACCAAAACCTCAATGAAATTCATGATATAGAACAAAGTTCTGAATTAGATCCATCTGTACAAATGAACACAAGAATAAAAAGACCACCTGAGTATTTAAAGGATTATCATTGTAATTTTAATGTTTCCAGTACATCTTCAAGAGTTAAATATCCTTTGAATTCTGTTTTGTCTTATAGCAATTTATCACCTTCTTACAAATCTTTTGATATGTCTCTTTCTTCACATGTTGAGCCAAACACTTATTCTGAAGCTGTGAAACATGATTGTTGGAGAAAAGTTATACAATGTGAGATATCTGCTTTAGAGTCATATCAAACTTGGGAGACTGCTCTTCTACCTAAGAACAAAGCTGCCATAGGTTGCAAATGGGTATTCAAAATAAAATATAAGGCTGATGGGACAATTGAAAGGTATAAAGCAAGCTTAGTGGCAAAGGGATATACACAAACAGAAGGCATTGACTACCTTGATACTTTTTCTCCAGTAGCAAAGATGACCACCATAAGGTTGCTTATTTCTTTAGCTTCTATTTATAATTGGGAATTGAAACAATTAGACATAAACAATGCTTTTTTACATGGAGATTTTAAAGAAGATGTATACATGGTTGCTCCTCCTGGATTGCCTTTTATTCCACCAGGAAAAGTTTGTAAACTAAAAAAGGCTTTATATAGTTTGTCAAACTGCCATCATTTTTGCTTTCTATGGGATATACTCAATCTATGAATGATCATTCCTTGTTCATTAATTCTTCTGAAGGATCTTTTACAACATTATTGGTATATGTGGATGATATAATATTGGCCGGAAATGATAAAGAAGAGATTGCTCGAATCAAACAAGCCTTGAATTAGACATTCAAGATTAAAGATCTTGAGAATTTAAGATATTTTCTTGGTCTAGAAGTAGTAAGAAGTAAGACAGGAATAATGGTAAATCAAAGGAAATATGCATTGGAATTATTAACAGATGCAGGTCTTTTAGCTTGCAAACCTGCACCCACTCATATTGATAATCATGAGAAATTCTCTTCTATTGGAAGTGTTCCTTTCACAGATATTCAAGCCTACAGAAGATTGATTGGAAGGCTTATGTATCTCACTAATACTCGACCTGACATAACATTTTCTATGCAAACCTCAACCTTATGAGTCGGTTTTATGGGGTTGAGTTAGGCTTAAAGTCCACTTCGTAATATATACAACTTTCTCAGTTTCTTGTTAAGCCTACAATTGCTCATTATAATGCAACGATTAGAATTCTCAGGTATATTAAAGGGGCTCCAAGTCTTGGTCTATTTTTCTCTTCCACTACCTTTGTTTATCTCAAAGCCTCTTGTGGTAGTGATTGGGGCACCTGCGGTGATTTAAGACAATCAATGACTGGTTTTAGTGTGTATCTTGGGAATTCTCTCATATCTTGGAAATCCAATAAAGAAGGAACAATATCAAAGAGTTCTTGTGAAGGTGAATACAGGGCAAAGACTATTGTTACATGTGAAATTCAATGGCTAAATTATCTTCTTCGAGATTTCAAAGTTCCTTTTGAGCAACCATCTCTTTTATACTGTGACAATGACTCAACAAGATACATTGCAGCAAATCCAGTGTTTCATGAGCGTACAAAACATATAGAAATAGATTGTCACGTGGTCCGGGAAAAGTTAAAGAAGGGTCTCATCCATTTGCTTCCCATTTCCACCACAGAGCAACTGACTGATATTTATACCAAAGCTTTTTTAAGAATATTTGTTCCAAGCTAGGTCTCATCAATATTTGTTCCCCAGCTTGTGGCGGGGTATTAAAGGATACGGATACCAGAGTTATAGAAGGATCCTAATATTAATTGGGTGTCGTTTCTAATTATCTATTGTTTCTCTTTATAGAGGAGAATAATTGGGTGTATTTTCTAATTATCAGTTGTTTCTCTTTATAGAGGTGAATAACCTTTATTTTGTCTTTGTGTGTTATGATTCTAGTATTTAATTATTGATTATTTCCCTCTTTAGTTAAACCTATAATGAGTCTACTACTTGTATATATTCAGACCATTTGTTTTGATTTGAATAATAATAAAAAAAAGATATTCCTTCTCATATCCTTTACCTTCCTTTTACTCTTTTGTTCATCTTTGTTTTCTTTTATTCATCTTTGTTCTATTATATAATAATGTTGAAAAAATTGAAAATGTTGAAATATTACCTACAAGGATGACATTGCAATTAGCTGACAGATCAATAAAGTATTCACATGGACATAGAGGAAGATGTTGAAGTACCTCTCATTCTTGGATGCCCATTTATGAAAACTGCAAAAGTTATGATTGATATGGATGAAGGAAAGCTAAAAGTCTGAGTTCAAGATGAAGAAGTTAGCTTTGATGTATTTGAAGCTATGAAACATTCGATTGACCAGAGAGATTGTTTTATAATGGATGTACTTGATGAACTATATTTGGATAATCAAAGACAAATATTTGCAAATGATTCTTTGATGAAAACAGTCTCTAATAGTCATGAAGATCTAGAAGTCTGGGAAGAAAAGGAAGTCAAGGATTGTTTATAATGGAGAAGGCAAAGAAGTGTATCAGGAGGTTTTTGATGAATCACAATTGAATAAAGCCAGTCCTAAAAAATAGAATTAAAACCGTTGTCATCTCATATGAAGTATGTTTTTCTTGAAGAAAATTGAGAGAAACCAATTATCATAAGCAATCTTTTATCAGAAAAAAGAAGAGCAACAAGTACTAGTGTTGAAAGTAAATAAAAAAGCTATAGGATGGACTTTTATTGAGTTGAAAGGTATAAGTCCATCATATTCACTAGTGCAAAATGTATAAACAAATCCAATTTATTTAGTGCGGTTTTACGCTCGAACGTAAAAAACGCGATGATATTTTTGTAATTAAGTTCATTTACAAGTATAGTTATTTATACCGCCGCCCTTGTAAATCAAAACGTTTGATTTACAAAAGTTAAAATCATCAAAAATACTAAAAAAATAATTTTATTAAACATATTTTTTTCTTATAATGTGAATATTATTACTTATATCATTATTATTATTATTATCATATTAATTATATAGTAATAGTACACCACAACTTCTTATCTTTAAATGTTATTATTCTACATATCAAATATAGAATAAGATTAAAATTTGTTACATTCACATTTTTTTATTGTTATTATTTAATTATTATATCTTACTATTAAATAGTCCTTAACATATTCTCTTAAACTCTGTCAGTATTAACTAAAGTTTAATGAGATCATAAATGAAATTTATTATTTATATATGACTTCATAAATTTTAAATAATAACTCTGAGGATATTAAAACATGTGTTTTTAGTTCTTACCAGGTTGTATTAATAAAATTGAATTTTGAATTCTCAAGTGTCAACCTTCAAATTATATTAAGTAATAATTATAAATTTATTCAGTGCCCTTTTTCGTTTTCAATCCCATTTAAAAGATCTGTGTAAAATCCATCTCTATTGGTAGTGCAAGTTGAAATAATGTAAAACTTTATTACCATTTAAAGTTTATTTTTATACTAATTTATTATATGAAAAACGCATTTTATTTTGGTATTTTTTTATACTAAAAACACATTTTTTTATGAATGTAAATGAATATATTTTTAATATAATGAGCAATATATAATATTTTTTTTTCATGCAAGATTATGGGAAAAATAAAGTAAAGTGTAGAGACATTAATCCAAACTTATCACTATAAAAAAATCATGAAATAGAAATCAATTTTAGAGACAAATAATTAGTTCCTATAATGACTAAATTAGATATCATTTTAGAAACTAAAAAAAAATTGGTTTCTAAATTAGTTTATATTATTTATGATTGTTAAATAGTTTCTAAATTGATATCTAATTAGCTACCAATGTTTTTAACTATCAATTATTTATATTCTAAATTTGGTAGAAAAAAATTGATGGCTAATTAGATACCAATTTAGAAAACGTTTAACAATAATATAAACTAATTTAGAAACCAAAAATTGTTTTAGTGTCTCTAATTTAGTCACTATAACAACTAATTATTTTTTGTCTCTAAAATTGATTTCTATTTCATGATATAGTGTATTAATAAAATGTGATCAATACTCTAAAAATAAAATCATAACTATAATTGAATAACATATAATTGATCTTTTATCCTTAAATTAAGTGCGTTCATATTTGAAGAGTGATAATCTAGAAGTAATTGGTAATTTTTAGGGGTGGCAAAGCGGGTCGGCCCGCCCCGCTTAGGCCCGTAAAAATGCGGGTTGGTTTTCATGACCCGCCCTACATGGAGGTTGCCCCGCGGGCTTGCAAGCCGACCCACTTTTTTTTTTTTTTTTTTAACGTAGAGGAGGAGTGGAGGCAATAGCGCGCAAAGCCATGCGGAGTCGCAAGCGGAACGAGTGACGACGCTGCAAAGGAGAGTACGTCGTGTGCATTTTTTGGAACAACGTAACTACGTTGTGATTTGAGTGAAAACCTAATTTTCTTTCACTCAAAGTTATCACTCCTCCATTGGACCATTGCTGTCAGGTCAATTAATTTTTATTTTTTTGGCGGGCTAGGGGGCCAGCCCGCCCCGCCCCGCTGTTGGCCTGTGCGGACCGTAAGTTGTGCGGGGCAGGCTAATGCGGGTCAGCAGGTTGAAAACGTCAGTATGTCCCGCATTTTTACTGCGGCCATCCCACTTTGCCACCCCCTAATAATTTTGGTTAGACACAAGGGTGCCATTGTTATCAACATAACATGTTTGGGTCCAAATTCAAAATTTAGCAAATAAAAACTATTATTGAGTTCAAAAGAGGAGGGCCATTTGAATTCAGCATCATAAATATTATTTTGAATCTTTCTCACATCCAAGGCTGTAATGCATACATGTAAAGTGGGTAGGTTATCGTTTATGTATCATGTTCAAATTGATTGTGATAATGTTTCTTAAACGACAAAATCAAATTTGTTCAATTTTTTTATGCCAATTTAGTTATAGAATTTTAACGCATAAAAAATTGTAACATCAGCTTATAATTTTTGTATTAATTATGTATTTTTTTCTTGCTTCATATTTTCTTATATAGATTAATTTTGCTACAAGAATAAAATAAAATTCTCGATGAATTTATATTAGATGTTTTTTTTTTTACTGAAAATTTATAGCCAATACCAATGAAGTTATAGCAGTAGAATCACCAACTACCATAAATTAAATAAGTCTAGTTAATGTTTACTTTTTTATTATTTATTTATATTTAATCATTTATTTGACATGATGTCCCCACCCCAACAAAACTATACTCAGCTCCATGCATAAAAGATCTATTTGTCTAAAAAAAAACAAAGAATAGATATTTCTCAATGAGAACATGTTTGATTGTGAACTTATATATCACAATATTTTATTAAAATAAATAAATTTCACTTTAATAATGCACATAGAAAGATTCTTAGTATACTATGCTGTAAGAAAACATCTTTTTACAAAAAATTAAAAGATATCATTCTTAAAAATATATTTTTTCTTTCTTCCTTTTTTTTCAATCATATTCAGTAGAACCTTCACAAATTTGAAAGAAAAATAAGAGAAAAAAAATATTTTTTTACAAATTAAAATTACTTCAATTAATTTATATTTCTAGAATCAAAACACATAAATTAATTTGGTTTTTTTTTTCTGTCTTGTTATCTATTGTAGGAAACAAAGTTGGAAATACATACATTGGATGTGTGTAGGGAAGTAGTTGAATGAAAACTGAAGCTAAGACTTTGGTCGAAAGGAAGGAGTAGTAGGTGGGTAACCCTTCATGTGTATGCCTTCTTCTTGCCTAATTCCTCTTCATCCTCACACTTCACCAACCCAACCACCCTATCATTTTCTTTTCACCATTTCTTTCTTCTCCAACACAAATTCAATTATATTAAATTAATCAAATTCTGCACTATATATACACCCATCACAAACTCTCCACATTCGTTCACTTCTTTGTTAGATCTAACCACTCACAACGCCCTTTTCCTCATCTAACGGTAATTCCCAGCATTTCTTCTCCCTCATCCCTTCTTTCATGTTCCCGTACAATGTTCTCAGCCTTAAAGCTTCGATTTTGATGTGAATTTTGAGCCCCCTGAAGCGAATTTGAGATGGGGTCTTTCTGATTTTTATTCTGATGGGATTTGGTGTTTAAATTTGTTGCATGTGTGGTTGTGGTTCTTCAGATCTGTTTTGACTTTTGATGAATCATTGATAATTGGGTTGTTTTGTTCATGAAATAGAGTAAGAAAAATGGCGCGCAAGAAGATCAGAGAGTACGACTCCAAGAGGTTGTTGAAAGAGCACTTTAAGAGACTCTCTGGCAAGGATTTGCCAATCAAGTCTGCACAAGTGAGTAATCTTATAATTGGAAGGAAATATAAACATTGATGTGTTTATTATGCATAAGATCTATGATCTATCAACTAAAATTAGTTCAACACACTCTTAAGTTCAGTTATGCTTGAATAAGATCATTTATATTGTCAACCATCTAGAAATAGAGTGTCTCTGACTTTAATTTTTTTTGTACTGTCAATGTTAAATAATTTCATTTATATTGTCAACCATCTAAAATCATCTCAAGTGTGACTTTAGTAGTTATTGTAAATGTCAATAGATTTGTCAAATTGGAGGACAGTGGAAAAATCATTACAATGTTAGTGCATTCTAATTAAATTTATACTCCTTTACCATTCTGTATGTGGCTCATGTAGCATGGTGAATATAAAACTTGAGTAATGATTAATGAATTTGTTTCTATCTGTCTCAAGATTGATGCATCAACTGATTTCACTGAGCTACAAGAGAAGGAACCTTGGCTTTCATCTTCTAAATTGGTTGTGAAACCTGACATGTTATTTGGAAAGCGTGGCAAAAGTGGTTTGGTTGCTTTGAATTTGGATTTTGCACAGGTTGTCTCATTTGTGAAAGAGCGTCTTGGAAAAGAGGTGCTTTACTCTTGGGATTTTTCCTCTTTATTTTGCAGTTATTTTGCCATTGTTCTGCGAGATTCCCTTTCAACCTTGATTTATTTAGTCATGTTTTCTATAATATATAGGTTGAGATGAGTGGATGCAAAGGACCCATAACAACTTTCATTGTTGAACCTTTCATCCCACACGATGAAGAGTTTTACCTTAACATAGTCTCTGAGAGACTCGGCAACAGCATAAGCTTTTCTGAATGTGGAGGAATTGAAATTGAAGATAACTGGGATAAGGTACTGCACTACTACAATGCATATCTTTCACATTTCATGTTAAATACTCTATATTTTGTGCTGTAAATTTTTCCCTTGTTTAAGTTACTATGGCTTATTCATATTTCAGGTTAAGACTATATTCATTCCAACTGGAGTGTCTATTACATCAGAAATTGTTGCCCCACTTGTTGCAACCCTTCCCTTGGAGGTAAATTCAAATAAATTACTAATTTGTTCTATGAACAGATTAACTTTCGACTCTTTACCATACTTGGTTTATTCATCTTACTTTGATTTTTGATGTAAACCAATCCAACAATGTGATTGAATCCTATACTTTTCCTACAGATCAAGGGAGAAATTGAGGAATTTCTTAAAGTGGTTTTCATGCTGTTTCAAGGTATACAAAATATATCTACCAAGTTATCAAAATAGAATAGTAATCAACTTTATTAAAAGTTACATTTAAATTGTACCATTTTCTTTTATTTTATGTATTTATTTATTTGCTTATCATTTGTGCTAGATCTGGATTTCACTTTCTTAGAGTTGAATCCTTTCACATTGGTTGATGGAAAGCCTTATCCTTTGGATATGAGAGGCGAGCTAGATGACACTGCTGCTTTCAAGAACTTCAAGAAGTGGGTTCATTTTCTTACGTCTAATAAATGCCAAGTGTTATTTTCAAGGATAGAATACTATATTTCTATTTCCTAATGTAAAATTGATGTATATTTTGCTGTAAATATTTTTAAATTAACATATGTGATTGAATTTGTAGATGGGGAGACATTGAATTTCCACTGCCATTTGGAAGGGTTATGAGTGCCACCGAGTCTTTCATTCATGGATTAGATGAAAAGGTACATAAATATTACCCCGCATGTACAATCTTATTCAATCAAGTTAAACATAACATGTGCATCTGCGTTTTGCGTGGCTGTCTGTGTACACTGTACATACTTTTTTTTCCTTCTTACTAAATGTGAAAGTTATAATTCTGTAGCTGGGTAATGAACCTGTTAGATGAAAAGGGCCACCCACGATTGAATCTTTATTCATGGATTTGATGAAGAGATGCATAAATTTTTTAGCTGCATTTACAACCTTGTTCAATTTAGTTAAAATTGTGTCCGCAAGATTTGTTTGTTTGTGTGTGTACACAGTACATACTAATTTTTCCTTTGTTAAAAACTATTACAATTTCAATATTCTGAAATCTGGCCAGAGGATATAGGGAAGTAAAAATGGTTTAGGTCTCTTGGGGGGGCGGCAGGAATGAACTTATAGGTGCAGCATATTTGAACTTATGAAAATAACTTATAAGTCATATAAGCTCTTTTTAGCTTATATCAAAATAAGCTCTTCACAATTTCAACAATTTTTGCGGTCAAGTTTAATATAAGCTATCATGTAATAAAAGGTTATTATAAAATATAAGCTTAATTAAGCTATTTACCCAAATGCACCGAAACATTTATGGTTATCAGTATCACCTGGTCTTAATACCCATACACATACTCCTCTAACAGAATAATGTATTGATAAATGCAATAATACTATTGCTTATAGTTGTTATTCTGGTAGTTAATTTGCTTGCTTATTTAATCTTGCAGACAAGTGCATCTTTAAAATTCACTGTGTTGAACCCTAAGGGACGAATTTGGACAATGGTAGCTGGGGGAGGTGCCAGTGTCATCTATGCTGATACGGTGTGTTTCTCTATATTGAAACTAAATTCATGGCAAATATCCATATTTTGTAGCATTAAGTGGCATCTTATGTCATACAATATTAACACAGGTTGGAGATCTTGGCTTTGCATCTGAGCTTGGAAACTATGCTGAATACAGTGGTGCACCCAAAGAAGACGAAGTCTTACAATATGCCAGAGTTGTAATTGATGTAATTAACCTATATCCCTGTTTTATCATTGGTCTACATATTGATTTGATGATTTAAAATTCGTGCTTACAAGACAAGACAATTCTTGTTTGAAGTGTCTCATCATATATTAGCCTATGATTTGCATAGTAACTTTGAACCAGATACCACAGACATGTTGCATCTATTATAATCACCTTTTTTCTCTACAGTGTGCAACTGCAAACCCTGATGGCCAAAAGAGAGCTCTTGTGATAGGAGGAGGCATAGCCAACTTTACTGATGTTGCTGCTACATTTAGTGGTATAATTCGGGCACTGAGGGAGAAGGTAAGCCTTTGATTATGGAGCTTGGTTCAGATATATTACGATAATCTTCTTGTAGTAGGTAGGGTGAATTGAATGTTGAGTTATTGCTATTCAGGAGTCAAAATTGAAAGCAGCAAGGATGAACATTTATGTGAGGAGAGGAGGGCCCAACTACCAGAAGGGTCTAACTTTAATGCGAGCACTTGGAGAGGAGATTGGCATCCCCATTGAGGTAACATAATTCATGTCTCTATTATTGATATCGTACTGAACAACCAATTTATGTTGTTAGGAAAACTTGGCTTGAGGGAAGTCTAATGTTCTTGGTCATCTATCTTTCCTACAGATTTATGGACCTGAAGCCACAATGACTGGTATATGCAAAGAGGCAATACAATTCATTACTGCTTCTGCTTAAGGTCGACACCACCTTCATCCATAATATTTTTCATGGCAAGTGTGAAGTGAACTTGATTCTTAATTTCCATCCTTATTCCGAAATTGGGAATTTTGATTAGAGCATATGTTTATGAATTCAAGCCATCCAAGAAAAGTGACCATGAATATTGTCATATTGTTTTTTGTAGAATTGATGGCATGACAAATAATAAATAGTATTTCGTTACCATATTTAGTTTTAACTTCCAAGAGTGTTCACATCTTCACACTTTCAACTATTATCTAGTATGTCAATTTTTTCATCATACCAACAACATTTGGTTCATCCATTCCAGGGTGAGTACCTAACCACTACCTGTCCTAGTTCCAACTTCCAACCAATCTTGGTCTTCTCATAATCCAATATTCCAAATAACATTATCTAATTTGGTGACTTTGATCAGTTAGGTATTAGTTGGATTTCGGTCTTAGTGTATATTCCTATATCATCTAACTCTAACCATATTTTATGCTAATAAATACGACTAACTTTTTTTTCATTTGCTCATCTGATGTCTTTTTTAAGATAAATTTTTCTTCTTTTTAATTCTATTTTTACATTTTAAACTATATAAAATTTCTGATCCAATTTCAATAACATTATCATTTTAAAGGTGCCAGACCTTATTAGTACCTTGTTCTCTCTCTGTATCTCTAGTTTACTTACTGCATTTTTTTTAACACTTTAAAAACACTGCATGATTACGAACACATTTATTACCACCAGACTAACACTATAGTATTGATGTATATGCATGTGAAACATTATAGTTCAAGAATGAAATTTCCAAAACTCTAATTACTTGCTTCAGATATGCTTCCATTATACAATAAACTAATAATACAGATTCAATTGGTACAAATAATGATGGGATCAATGAGTTTAAAATTAGTTTTAGTTTTAAACTGAAATTTTATGTTCAATTATGGGATCAATGAGGTAAAGAAGTAAATACAGAATTTAATTTAATAAATATTATTTTTTAAATTTTTTTGAAATATTTGTTAAGAACTAGTCTTACTTTTTTTGTAAGATTTTTTTTTCTAAAGGAACCGATGAAGAGATACCAGATGTTTTCAAAAAATTAAAAAGGTCCCTCAATTATAATTTATGGTGATATTAGTCTCTCAATAAATTTTACTCAGTTTATAATAAAGTCCCTTTTTTTTAATTTTCCTCTCTATAAAAAGCCTTTAATCCTGTTTTTTTTCACTCAAATATTTAGAGCTTTTGGATGACTTTGAGATTGAATTTTTTTTATTTGAAAGGTTTAGAAATACAAAAATTGATCAAATCTTAAAGACTTTTTTATAGTGTTAGGTTATGATTTTAAAGATGGTCTTTTAAAATAATTTAAATTTGGTTAAACATTAATTTTCATTGGTGGATTTTGAATGAATGCTTAAAATGTTTGGACGAGTTTAATTCACATATTTTGTAAGAAAATGTAAATCACAACATTTGAAGAATAAGTTGACTACATCAATTAAAAACTTGAAACACTTGGTTACAATTAAAAATATAAAAATATATTTCAAGTATTAATTATCAAAAACTTAATTTTGAAGTTATTGAAATAAGTAAATACATATTGAACCTGTTTGAATTAATTTATCTATAAGTTACTTCTGGGAAATAAAATTAAAAAGAAAATTTGAAATTAGTTTCTCCATAAATTAGGTAAAGTGAGCCCATTGGACTGGAAGAGGTTAAACAGATCCATGGCAATTGCTTCCTGCACTATATCACTGCACCCAATCATAGGAGAAATTACGAAAATACCCTTAAAAAATGGGTACATATAAAATTACATTCTGGATCCCCTTTTTCAGAATCAATTATTTTCAATTCCGGACTTTTTTATCCAGATTTTTATATCCAGAACACAAAACTCTCTTCCAGATCTATTTTTCCGGAATGCATTATTTTCAATTCCGAATTTTTATTTCGGAAATAAAGGGTATTTTTAGAATTTTGAAATTATGCTGGGTGCAGGTTCAAAAGTGTTGGGTGCAGAGGAAGCATTTGTCCAGATCCATTAGCTCAAGATTGGGCTAAAAAGAGAGGCAAGTAAAATTTGGGGGGTTTTTTTAAATAGCGAAACAAATGAAACTTTTTAAAATATATTTCTAATGAAAACTAAAATAAAACAATTTTACGAACCTTTGACTTTAATTTATTTAATTTAAAAAATTTAAATACAAGGATATATTATTTAAAGGTAAAATATTTTTTAATTCCTCTAAAATTTTTATTCATTTTTCAATCCTCTAATCTTAAAATATACTATTTTCGGTTCTCTAAGCAGTTTAGATGATAGTATTTGGACTGCATTTTAAAAAGTTAAGAAGGAAAACAAATTAGAGGAACTGAAATTAAACATTACTTTGTATTTAAGATATTTTAAGGTAAAAACAGCTTAAAGTATAAACAATGTAAAATATAATATTATTTTAGATTTAAATTTAAGGATAATTTTTTTAAACTTAATTTAGAATAATTTTTATGATGAACAAAAGTAGTATGTACTAGTCCGCCGCCACCAAATGGTTGGTTGGAGTAAATCGAGTTTAATTCTTTTAAACAAAAATCCAACTTTAAATTTTATTCATAAAAAATGTTATTGAAGAAAAAACCTCACAGAAAATAATCTATCAAATTATTTTTAAAAATTAATAATTAATAAAATCAATTTTTTAATGAATAATATGGTTGAAAAAAAATGGATAGTCATTTTCATGAATTAAGCATCTATAACAGTGACTAGATATTCTCTATATAATTATTTCATTGAATTGTGAGCTTGAATGTGATCCACACACATGTAACTTTTTAGGTTAATATTTGTTGATAAGGAATGAAATGTCCAAGAAAAATAAATCTAGCTACAACTTGGGTGAGAAAATCAATTCGAAGTTTGCATTGTTTTGGACACGATAAGAAGGAATTTTCAAAGGGAATCTTACACACGAAAATAGATTTAGGGGGAGTAGTTATATGATATTACACAATTTTTAACTAATATGATAGTTGGAATTTAAAAATTATTTTAAAGGTATAAAATGTAAATTATAAATTTATTTTTATTATTAAAAATTATTTGAATAATAAATTATGATATTTTTTTTATGTTTGACTTAGTAATTTTTTAATATATAATTGTTTGTATTTTTAATAAAAAATTAAAAATATAATAAAAAATTGTGCTAAATGGAAATAAATTTATTAAATATATTAAAATTTATGAAAATAATATTTATTATTTTATATAATTCTATATGTTTTTTTTATATTATAAATTTTATTTTATTATTTCCATTATTTATAATTATATGTTGTTATTAATAGTATAATAATTTTTTTGAAATTGTTAAATAAATTTATTTAATATTTAATTTTGTATATTGTATATATGTAACTATGTTTTGCAAATGCATGTACAAGGTATTTGGATAAAATACAATAATCTTACATGGAATTACTACTTGTCTCTTCATTTGTGTGAAAAATAAATAAAAAAATGCTTTCACCCTCTTTCTATCATCTCCCGCACTCTCAAAATCATTGAAATAAACACAAGAAACACCCACTTTGGCCTCCCTCCTCATTCTACATACCTAGAAACAACACAGTGTAGGTATTCTATTACATCTTAAAATGATATTTATTGTAATTATTTTGATTTTTTTTTCTAAAAAATAATAAATAAATTGAAATTAGTTTATTCATAAAATAAATTTAACTTATGTTAACCGGTCATATGAATTTACCTTGATGATGAGATATTGTGATGTTTATGCGCACGACTGTATGAATTCACAACGAGTAATATGACAGGTGCATGTCTTAGGATGTTAATTTCAATACACGAATCTTCTAGAAGTAGAGTCAAGTGTCTATGTGTGGTGAGTCAGTAGAAGTCTTACATGAGAAAGATGAATTATGAATTATAATAGACACTTATGGTTTGTGAAAATGTATGAGAATTCATGACTTTATGTTGATATTTAAAGTTATATTTTAAAAAAAGCTAGTTTATCATGTTGTTTGCATTGTGTTTTATTTTCTTTAATCCATGATGATCATATATTTACACGGGTGCAGATAATGTTAGAGGCTATGAAGCTTGGACACTCCTCTTAAATGGTGTGTCGGTGTCGGATACTCGTATCGGACACTGACACTCGTATGACACTTGTAAAACACGTATTTGTGAAGTGTCTAATTCAAAAAGTATTTGTTGGATTTCTAACAATTCTAGTACGATTCTAACACAATTTTTTTTTAAAAAAATACATTAATTTTCTAAAAACTCAAACTTATTGTATAAATTTTTATTATGATTATAAAAATAAGAAACAAATACTTTTGAACCAGTCATGAAAAACATCTTTCTGCTCCAAAAAATAATCTAGAACATGTGCACATAAATCTTTATTGTCAATTTATATAATTAATAATTATATAATATATAAATGCGTGTCCTCGTGTCCTACATTTTAGAGATTATATGTATCTTCGTGTCCGTGTCCGTGTCAGTGTTCGTGCTACATAGGTTACAGGTGATGAAAATGTTTATTTTATTTTGAATATTTTGTTTTAGTCTTATATAAATATTTGAAATTCCTATGAAAAGGGATATATTTTGTAACACTATGAAAGAGTTATATATATATTGCATATTACCGTTATTAGATGTGGAAAAAAAATATAGGGATGTTACATTTTTTATATATGAAAAATCTCTCTTATGTGGTTTGCACATATTTTTATTATTTAATTTGTCTTATTAAAAAATATTTTAAAAAATATTTATTTAAATATTTTATTTGTTATTTTTATTATTTTTGAAAAGAAATTTTTTCCAAATTTAGTAATTTTCATTTCCAAGAGTTTTTTCTTTGTATTGTTTTGTTTTAAGTCCACTTAATTTTCAATCTCTCGTGAATTCAAAGTGTAGATTTTTAGTATTACAAGTATTTCTTAAAATATTTTATATTTATATTTTAACAAAAAAAAATATAATTATTTATTTTATTTATTTATTTATTATAAATCTCACACTAGAGGTAAAATCAATTCATAGTATATAAGTGAGTGTAAACTTTGTTTTACGAGCTCAAACTGATTTTATAAAATTGAATTATACTTAAAATTCAATTTTTAAAATGATATTAAAGTCATTTAAAATCAATTCTAACAAAAAATTGTTAATCTATTATGACACCTGTACCGCTATCAGATATGTAGTCTCACACATGACTTAACAATCTCTACGTAAAGGAGTTATATTGGATATCTCATATTAAATAGAAATAAAGTCAATTTATAATATATAAAACCCATCTTATAAACGTAAGGTTAAGTTAAAATTTCTTAATATATTTTCTTATCATTTTGTGACTTTTTATATAGAGTAGATTTCTTTGTCTCCTATGGTTGTAAACTACCTTACAATTTTTTTTTCTTTATCTACGCATAGTTCTTCTAATTCAATTTTAATATCGGTTAATAAAGAAACTCTAAAAATATACTTATTTATAGATTTTTTTATATATATTTTAACATAAAATTGAAGATGTGACCCAAAGGTTATCCCCACTTAAGATAACCTTTTATATATTTTTTGGGGTTATTATCTGTTGATAAGATTTAATCAGGCTTTAGGATAAGTATTTTTTTTATATTTTATTTGATACAGCAAAAAAGTTGTGCAAAGTTACTTAAATGATGAACTATCTTTATCATCACCCACCACAAAAACAACTAATCCAACAACAAAGGGACACACTCACTTATAATGTTTTTTAGATCTGCAACCTCATTCATTCCATGTAATCATTATTTTCACCTAACAATACTTGTAAAATACTTTTTTAAATATTTTCCTATTTCTATAAAAATAAATAAATAAATATTATTTTAAATATTTAAATTTTAATTTCATACTTGTTCTTACAAGACGCTACAAAAAGATATATATATCTATTCTTTCAACTCGCATGAGACTTTTATATGTAAAAAACACTCTTATGCATACTAAAGTCAGCTCCATATATTCATGATAATAATAAATATACAATTAAAATTAATGAAATTATACTTAGGTTATTCTGAATGAGTCTTTTTAATACTTTATTAGTGTTTTTCGTTATGAATATACATGTTAATCTTATTAGTTTTTTACTGGCCAACATCATCTCGAAACTGGTTAATACAACTTAAAGTAATTAATTGGAATATGTGTGGTGTTATAAACTAAATTGATGTACTTGATTAAAAATAATATCATTATCTCAACATTAGACAATATAATACTTAGTTATAAAATATTAAAAATTATTGTATGAGTATACACAAAAAAAAAAAAGTAAGAAACTCATTTAAATATATGTTTTTTTATAAAAAATAATCAACCACAAAGTTGATAAAAATTCATACCAACTTATATTTTTAATTAACTTATATAATAATGATACGTGTTTTGTCAACCCCTCTAAGAATAACATTTTCAGTTATGCTTAATGATGATATTGAGTTTTTCTCTTTTGTGAATTTTGGGTGGTTTGCGGAAGCTTTGTGGATTGTTGATGGAACAAGACCCTCCTAGGAGGTGTGGCTGCCTTGGAGGTGCATGAAGAGTAGGAATTTAGGGAGGTTCGGCCAGCCCCTTTGGAAGATGAAAGGATTAAAGATTAAGACCTAAATCTTAAGCAAGAGAGTAAAGTATGACTCAAGTTTGACAGCATAACAATACTCAATTTAATCTTACAAAATGAGAGCCAAGCACCTCCTTATATAGGATTGGAGGGCTGAAATTTGATATGCTAGCCAAATTACATGCAAGTGTAAGCACATGGAAGCACATGGAGCACATGGCCACCTAGCCTTCACATGGCCGACCTAGATTAGTGTGGTAGGTTCTAGGTAATCCTAATTTAATCCTAATTTGCAGAATTAAACAAGGTTCACAATGTTATGCTATTTGCACCACAAATAAAACTATGCTAACGCTTGATGGGCCTTCTTGGAACATCAACTCTCTTGGTCATGGACCTTGTTGTCCTATACGCTCTTGTGGGTGTCCTTCATGCAAGGTTGGTCCTAGACGCTCTTGTGGTTGCCCTTCATGCAAGGTTGGTCCTAGACGCTCTTTTGGTTGCTGGGGCCTCTTCCATCATCCCCTCCCTCTTGAAAGAGGATTTGTCCTCAAATCCATTGCTTCTTCTTCTTTATGGCTAGGGGGATGGATGTGTATGGCTGGATGGTGTCCATCATCTCCTCCTTCAACTATGCTTGTCCTCCCGGATCGAACTTCCATCTAGGGGAATTATCAAATAAAGCAAAAGAGTTAGTTGAAGTAGTTATATAAAAATCAACTTTATGAAGTTGCCATTTTTGTTTTTCTTTTGTTTTTGGCAACTTTTTACAATATTTCTCTTTTGATCGTTGTATGTGTTCTCTAATCCTCATTTTAAAATTTTCAATCTTTGTTACTTTTTACTTAGGCATAAGTCCTTTAGGAAATGGTAACAACTTAAAAGGAGAAAGAGAATTAAGTCCACATACAATTTCAAATGTAGAAATATTAGTAGTCTTGTGGACTACTCTATTGTATGCATGCTCGATATGAAAAAGATACTCATCCCAAGAATTGTGGTTGTCTCTCATGATTACTCTAGGCATAGTAGAAAGAGCTATGTTTTCAATTTTATTTTGACCATTCTTTTGAGGATGATAAGAATTTGAAGAGTACAACTTAGTGTCAAGTTTTTCCAAGAAAATCCTCAAATGATGGTCTTGAAATTTTGGAGCTCTATCCAACACTATGTTTGAAGATAATCCATGAAGACTTGTCAATTCTCTAAGGAAGAGTTTATCCATATCCATGAAAATGGAATCAAAACCTTTTGTTGTCCTAGGAAGCTCTAATATGAAATTTAGGCTTATGTCTTCCCAATGATCATTTGCAAAAGGTGAAGGAGTATAGAGTTCATGAGACATTGCCTTAGGTGTAGTTTTAAAACAAGAAATGTATCTAGGGTAATGTCTTTGAACATCCTTTCTCATGGGTGACAAAAGTTTTCTTTTACAAAAGGTAAGGCTAGGTTGTTCAACAAGAAGCATATTTTCAAAGGTATTTTCAACTTTTCCTTCTTGTTGAATGACCTTGTGGGAAGGAACACTCTTCTCCCACGCCTTTTGCTTTCTAAGGGTTTTCTCTTGCTTTTCTATTTTTACATTTTCATCACTCTCACTAGCTTCTTTTTCTTGGCTACTATTCTCATCTTTGTCCCTTAAGATCATAGATCTTTCATTGGAACATTGAGATGCTAGATGGCCCTTACCAAGACATTCTAAATATTGAATTTCTCTAGTTTGAGTGTGTGAGATATATGCTCGGCTAGGTTTTGGGAAAGTTCTAGAGATGTTTCTTTTGTATGCTTTTCCCCTCTAGGAAACTCATCCTTGTCATAAGATACATAGTATGAACTTTGTTTTTGACTTGATTGTTGCCTCAAAATTTGTTTTTCAACTTTAATGCTAAGTTGAATCAAGTCATTTAAATCTTTATAAGGTAAAAGTTCAACTTTGTTTCTTATCTCAAGTTTGAGACCACTTAAAAACCTAGCTATGGTGGTATGGTTGTCTTCGTTAATCCTTGCCCTCTTAATATATGACATCATCTTTTGCCAATATTCTTCTACACTCATATCTCTTTGATGAAGTCTTTGGAGCTTGTCCATCAACTTCCTATTGTAAAGTGAGGGAATATGGCGACATCTCAAGGCTCCCCTAAGGTCATTCCAATATGTAATGGGAGGGTCCTTGTGGAGATGTCTCTATCTTTTTAGGGCATTCCACCAATACATAGCATCACCTTGAAAACTTAAGGTAGCTAAGGGTACTTTCTTTTCTTCACTCACATGGTTGTAAGCAAACAATTGCTCTACCTTCATCTCCCAATATAGATATGTTTCGACATCTTCTTTTCCATAGAAATGAGGTAGCTCTACCTTAACCTCCTTTAGGTTTTCTTGTTTCTCTTTCCTAGCTCTCCTAGGGGATGGTTGATGATATTCATTTATCCTAAGACTTTCTTCCCCAAAAGAATCATAAACTTGAGAGCTATATGCATGAGAATGTAATTTTTTTGAAATTTGAGACTTCTCATCCTTTGCTTTAGTCAATTCATTAGTTTTGGCCTCATTCTCCAATTGTTTAGATGAAATTGATTGAATATCCTTGGAAAGTTGTTTTAAAAGAGATTTCAAGGATTTCACATCACTTTGAAGAGATTTAGAGGAGTGAGAAGACATGGCTAAAACTTTGTGTTTAGAAGTGCTTTACTTTAAGAAGAAGAGGAAAGTTAATGAAGGTAGTTTTCCAGGTAAGAGAGGTAAGTCACTAAGGACTACTTAAATACCAAGTCTTGCCTTAGCAAAAAACTATCCCTCAAAATCTTCACACAATTCTTTCTTTAGGTAAATCATTTAGAACACAATGAGGATGGAGAAATCAAATTTTATGCAAGAAAACAATGCAAATCTATTTAACAACTAAAGCAATTTATCAAAGCTTTAAACAAAGATAAGCATAAGCAAATTAAAGCAAGATTTGACACACAAAAGGAACCTAAAGATTGACACTAGATTTGATTTGAAAAACCAAAACAACACCACTGAAAATGTTGTGGTCCAGAAAGCGTGACTTAAATGATTTATATTGAGCTGGCTATTTTGTATTTGTTTCTGAAAATTTAAACATAATCAATTCAGTTTCTTAACAAACTATTGGCGTTGGTTCCACTCCAATCACATGTGCCAATTAATTATAAATTTTTTTCCAAAAACAGTGTCCAATTACCGTCAGGTATAGTGCCAGAATGCACACTTCTTTTGTATGATTTATCTTTTTTTTTTCTATTTTGTTTTTTCAACTGATTCTTTTTTTCTTTTTGTGCTAACACCTCAAACTATTGAAATCCAGAGGCTCATAATTTTCTTATGACGTATTTAATTTTCATAAAGCAAAACAACCCAAACAGATTTGTGAAAACAGAGGATTCTGAAATCTGGAATCAAAACAGAAAGATATACTTCAAAAAACACAATGGAATTAATGTGATGGAATTTGTGTGGATCTAGCACACAAATATGAACTCAAACTAAAAAGAAAAAAGCACCAAAGGATCAAATCAAAACATAATTCAGATTAAGCACACAAATCAAAACAAGAAACAAATAATTCAAGAAAAGTACTACTAAGATTTGTTGACAAATTTTGGAATCACATGACTTGACAAAACTTATAGATTCAGAAAATAAAATGACTCAAACATATTAATATGAACCGAATAGAATTTCAATAAAGACTCAAGCAACCTAAAAAAATCAAAAACAGCAACACAATGTACCAAGAATCCTACACAAAATTGAAATAAGATGCTCAAGCAAAATTTGAACAAAAACTACCGATTGAAATGCATAGAAAAGCATTCAAATCATATTAAAATATAAAAAACAACAAGACAAGATGAACAATATGAATATAAGAAGAACTCAAGCAGAAAAATACAAAGAGATACTTATCTCTTGAAGACCATAGCTCTAGATACCAAATGATGGCATTGAGCTCTTCTCTTTTGTGAATTTTGGGTGGTTTGCGGAAACTTTGTGGATTGTTGATGGAACAAGGCCCTCCTAGGAGGTGTGGCTGCCTTGGAGGTGCATGAAGAGTAGGAATTTAGGGAGGTTCGGCCAGCCCCTTTGGAAGGTGAAAGGATTGAAGATTAAGACCTAAATCTTAGGCAAGGGAGTAAAGTATGGCTCAAGTTTGGCAGCATAACAATACTCAATTTAATCTTACAAAATGAGAGCCAAGCACCTCCTTATATAGGATTGGAGGGCTGAAATTTGAAGAGCCAAATACAAATGAAATGCTAGCCAAATTACATGCAAGTGTAAGCACATGGAAGCACATGGAGCACATGGCACATGGGAGCACATGGCCGGCCTAGATTAGTGTGGTAGGTTCTAGAAATCGTAACTAATCTAGGTAATCCTAATTTAATCCTAATTTGCAGAATTAAACAAGGTTCACAATGCTATGCTATTTGCACCACAAATAAAATTATGCTAACACTTGATGGGCCTTCTTGGAACATCAACTCTCTTGGTCATGGACCTTGTTGTCCTAGACACTCTTGTGGGTGTCTTTCATGCAAGGTTGGTCCTAGACGCTTTTTTGGTTGCTTTTCATGCAAGGTTGGTCCTAGACACTCTTTTGGTTGCTGGGGTCTCTTCCATCACTTAAGATCAAAGTTGTCTCATGATAATCTCCGATTATGCTTTACTAGGAATATACTGTGTTGATCACAATTATTTTAATCATAAAATGAAATCAAACACATTCATATTTACCATTAAATTCTAATCATAAAATAAATCTGAAAAATCACATTGTTTGAATTATTCGTTTTAAATGATAAGATCAACATAATCAGTAAACTAATTGATAAAAATAATTATGACTCAAAGAGAAAATTAATTATAAATGTAAATTCTAAACCTAAGAAAAAATACATTTATATCTTTTCAACTTAAAAATATACCAGATAAACAATTTATCAAATATTTTGTTTTATTTTTAAAGTCGTTTAGAAGTTTATCAAAATATACCTAAAGCAGTTGTATCTTTTACTCCCTCTGATTTTTCCTTCAATTTGTTTTAAAAAGTATTAACGCATTTTTTTATTATATTTTATTTACAATTTGGATTGTATAAAAAATATGATAATAAAATATTTTGAAAACAAAATCTTAATTTAATAATTTTATTGGATTTAAATAAAAGTATCCCCTGTATAAAATAGGTGTACTTTCTAGAAGAAGAATTGTAGTAAAATAAGTTTTAGTAGTCAATATTTACCTAAACTTCAAGTAAGTAAAGTACAGTACGTGAGTGTGAATTGTTCTGTCACCGACAAAACGTGCCTTATGATTTGTTAGCGCACCCCACCCAAAAGCAGAGAGAGAAAAAGAGAAAAACGTGCCTTGTTATTCTGATTTAATTTCACTTATTAATTATAAGTAAATTTTTTAAAATTATTAAAATAGTAAGTTGTATCAAGATTTCATCCACACAATAATTTTAATTTAGAATGGTGTTACTCATATTTCAATTAAAGTTATACTATTTTTATACGATTTTTTTATTTTCTTAATTGTTTTAAAATTTTACTTATTTTAATATTCTGTGAAATTATAATAGAAAAAGAATAGTAAAAATTCGATTTATAATTTTATTATATGCTTTATCAATTTTTATGTCTTTTCTTTTAAAACATATATAATACCTAGTATTGATGGTGATGATTAAGAAACATGCGCTCATCTAAATTCTTTATTCGTGTGATTCATATGTATGGTGAGGATGGTGCGAAAGAAAAATTATCAACGCTACCTTATAACATATAAAGAATAAATTATAATAACTTACATAAATATTAGATATTAAAAGTACGTCTAATTTAATTATATTATTTTCATCTAGAAATTATTAATTAAATTTGAGTCTATTATAAATATGATATGATATTAAATAATCCACAACCCACATAAAATTAGTCCTTACTTTGAAAGCAAATAAAGGTAAGACATGAATAAAAATAATTGAAGGATTGATCTCCACTACTTTACCAACTAAACATTTGCTTTAACTCTTCAATTGACATTTTCTTTTTTTAATTATCAAATAAAACCACTATACCCCCTCTCATTATGATAATACTACTGAATCAAATAGTTCATTTTCTAGAATCTGACACTGTGCATTATGTTCCAAATTTCACGCCATTCACAAGCACAGCGGTGCGAACAATGCGACTTTCTGACACGGTTATGTCACTTTTGCCCCTTTTCGTCTCCTCTCTTTCTTTCTATGTCAATTTGTCAAACACTTTTTTACTCCATCTTCTAGACCAATTATCACATTATTTGCCTTATCTAAACCTTCTAGATCAGTTACCAGATTATAATAAACATATAATTATATATTTATTAGTGATTCAATATAATAAATAACATAGCTCGAACAAATTTTCATTAAATAGATTATAGTGTCATCTTAAACAATAAATTTTAAATTTAGTTTAATTTTATAATATAAAATGAGATTTAACTTATTTCTATTATAAATTTTTTTATAAACGATCGAATAATAATATGATAATAAATAATACGATAAGTTAATAATTTTTTGTTTAAAAATAAATTATGGTACTTGTTCCGATCTCAAGTCGGAGAGATAACATCGTTAGGGTCAATCATCTTATTTGAAATATTGTCCTTAAAAAAGCATTTCGATGAATTGAGAGAGAAGGAAGTATATAAATTATCTTTGACCTCAACTCTTAAACGATGTAAAACTATATTAACATACGAAAACAATACTATTAAAAAAAATATTCTAAACTTAATTTAATTTTATAAAATCAGTTTACAAAATCCAAATTAAAGTTTATGTACAATTTTGTTGTGGTACGAATCTTCACTTTTAATAAAGAAACTTAGATATATAGTTAAAGTGTTTTTTAGTTTTGTTCTAGTATTTACTAATTATAAAAATTGTGTTTGAATGGTCCCCCATTGATTGGGGTATGGTTGGCACCGTCTTCCAACCAAAATGACACGGACATTGAACATATAAGCAAAAGCTCCATATTAGGGTATTTGAGTGGGTGATACATTGGTTATCAGCTATTTCTATTGGGCATCTACATTTGTCTTCCACTTCTAATTAATAACTCAAACATTTTAGGTCAGTTTTGGTAATGATGTAGTTCGTTTTCTGTATATATCTTTTGTTCAGGCCATAAAACCTACACCACCAACTACATATCCCACATACTGTGTTTGTGCCTGCTGAGTGTAGTGACGTTGTCTCTAAAAAAAATCATCAAATAAAAATAAATTTTAGAGACTAAAATAATTAATTGTAATAGTAACTAAATTAGAGACAATTTTATAAACTAAATAAAAATTAGTTTATGTCATTGTTAAGATTTTTTTACCAAATTTAAAAATTAAATAATAGGCAGTTAAAATTTTGATTGCTAATTAGATACCAATTTAAAAATTATTTAATAATAATATAAACTATTTTTTTAAAGTTTATAGAATAATCTTTAATTTAATTATTATTGTAACTAATTATTTTGGTCTCTAAAAATTAATTTCTATTTCATGATTTTCTTGTAGTGTGTGTTCTCTAATTAATTGTTGTTGAAAAAGCATTAGTTCATTTCAATGTCTTTATGTAGTCACAAAGAAAATGGCTTACCAGGTTTTTGTTGACAAGTAACAAGTTTAGGTGAAAAATTTCAAACCAACCGGATTAAAGATTCCCTTTATAGATTCGTCTATGAATTTTAATTAATGTTGTCTTAGTCTTAAGTCTCCATAAACTTAAAAGCTGAAGTATTCAAGGTATTATTTTACATAGACAGTCAAGACCTCTATTGACATATTTAAAAATGGTTATATCAATAATATGAATAATTTTCCCATTCACTCTAACAAAATAATTGTATTGTAGTTAACATTTTCGTTTACCCATATCTAATCCTATAATATACTTATTTAAAAATGGTTATATCAATAATATTAATAATTTCCCATTGACTCTAACAAAACAATTGTATTGTAGTTATTCTAATATTCTTTTACCCATATCTAATCTTATGATATACATAAATGATCAACATAAATATTTACACATGTACTGGTATGGACCGACCGGTCAAATGCCATTACTCAGTTCCCTTGATCGGACTGACCGAGACCTGGATGGACGTGCAAACCTACCGATACACTTAAACCATTAACGCTCAAATCAAGGTCAACAAAGCTAAACTATCATTAAGAATTATACATCCTTAAGTGTGATCCACTCCACAAATCTGACCCAATAAGGTAAGCCCATTAAAATAATATAAATAACGCACATTCTAAGATCAAGGTACGTCATTATCATTGTACACCTCCGAGTGTCAAATCCCCCTTTTACTGACTTGAGCGTTGGAGTGCCTTTTAAAGGCAATATATATATATATATATATATATATATATATATATATATTACAAAGATTCTAGCTTGAGCGAGAATGGGTCTCGTTCAAGCGAAAATTCTCTCGCTTGAGCGAGAATCAAGTCGAGAGCACCGAAAATTTCATCCCATGTCTCACTTGAGTGAGAATTTACTCGCTTGAGCGAGAAAAGACCCGAGAACACCCTTTTTTTTCATTCTATTCTCACTTGAAAGAGAATTATCTCGCCTAAATGAGATATGGAGAAAAATCTGCATAATTTTGCCTAATTTCACCATTCAGAGTCAAACAAAACAGTTTCAACAACTCATTCATTTCAAAAGTAACTTGCACTAATCAACTATACAAATCAATTAAATTTTTAGATTCAAACCAAATCTTCTACCATAAATCATCTATATCAAAATCAACATTTTTCACATTTTATTTCAAATAATACCACATTACTCATAAACAATAATTCTTGCAAACCAAAATTAGAACTAATGACCACGTCATCCCACATCCAGTTCTTTTATCCTAGGGTTCTTTTGAAAAATTAAACTAGCTTCCCTTATCTGAACTTGAGCAGATGCTCCTTAAGAGCTCCAAACTACCAAAAGTTCAAGGGTAGCCTAACTTGCACCACAAAGTCCTGATAAAAAATCTAACTATACCATCAGGACCCTGAGCTAACAGAGATTAACCCTGAAGCTAAAAGAGTCACATGTAAAGCCTATGCAGAGAGAAACCTAAGAAGTTCAAAATTTACCTCAAAGAGAAGAGTAAAATTGAACTTACTCAATCAAATATTCTGATCGGGTAGTCTTGTAGATCTTGCTGTCAGGAGTCTAATGACGAACTCTGGTCGTCAAACTAATGAGTGAAGAAGTTAGAATCTTAGAGAGAAGGGAGAGGAAATGAAAAAAGAACTTCTAGAGAGATGGTAGTTCTTTTGAAATGAAACCCGAATAACTGAATTTTCTATTTATATGTTCTTTCATTTTAATAATAAAATATTCAGGTGTCATTTAAAATATACCACTTCTACTCTAAAGTAATTTTTTAGATCCTTACAATTCACATTAATCATGTCAGACTTCTATTGTACCTTTGGACATGACATAGCAAATTGTTGTTCATATTTTCGTAACAAGGCAATAATATCTTCTGGATATTGATGGTCAACTTGTAACATGCACTATATCTTCATCCTTCGATCAACAAACCAAGATTTGGTTCTTTCAAAAAATTTCTTCACAAGAGCACATGTGGGTAACGATCGCGCTTCCTTTAATATAGAGTTCATGTACTCATCTAAGTTTGTTGTCATGTGGTCATACCTCTTGCCTCTGTCATATGCATGTGTCCATATTTTCAAAGGTATTTGATCTATCCAGGAAAAAGCTTGCTGAAATTGTGATCTTAGAGTCAAAAAATTTGCCTGGAGAGTTGGCTGTTTCATTTCGTAAACTATAAGAATGTAAAAAATGAAATAATTTAAAGTAATTCTATTGCAACAAGAATAATCAATAGAAATCAATTAAATTAAGATAAATATTCATGTTTATCAATTGTCTCTTCACCTCGACATTCTTGAACTTCTTATTGAAGTTAGATGCAATGTGGCACATGCAATATACTGATAGGAGACCATGCCCTTCCCAAGCAACTTCTGCATATTTTAATGCAGATATTTTGTTGATATTTTGTTGTGGTATGACATCTGAACGTAGCAGGAGAAAGAACAAACAATGTTATCCTTTCATCCTCTAACAACTCATTTCTTTATGAGTAATCCAACAAATTAATAATGTTATTTCTTATTGTTGACAATTTTTGTGGACTCCATATCGGCGACACTACAAGAAAATCATGAAATAGAAACTAATTTTTAGAAACCAAAATAATTAGTTGCAATAGTAACTAAATTAGAAACCATTTTAGAAACTAAAAAAAAAATGGTTTCTAAATTAGTTTCTATTATTGTTAAATAGTTTCTAAATTGGTATCTAATTAGAAACCAAGATTTTAGAAACCAAATTTAGAAACTAAATAATTGGTAGTTAAAACCTTAGTTGCTAATTAGATACCAATTTAGAAACTATTTAACAATAATATAAACTAATTTAGAAACCAATTTTTTTTTAGTTTCTAAAATGGTCTCTAATTTAGTTACTATTGCAACTAATTATTTTGGTATCTAAAAACTGGTTTCTATTTGATGATTTTCTTGTAGTGGACCTCAAATTACTGGTCTAATTACAATTGATGTGACAATTGTAAGTTGAGAGGTTGTACCTATAATTTGTTTTGCAACTGTCAAATTTCATCAAGCCGATCGACAACAATTCGAGTATCAACAAAATTCCACATGACCCATGAGACCTCGATAAAGTGCACAAAGAAGACATGCGAGGGAGAACAAATAAGTATTGACCACAATATCACTAGAGGTGGATAACAATGTGGAATGATCGACAAAACCGTTTAATTCAGGGAGTACCATTCCACGAAAATGACCATTTGCATGATAATTCAACTTACATGCAATGGTACATCACTCATACCATTCGCTACATCTTACCAATAGAGATTACGTCTGAAGATGATGTAAGTTCAATTTACACCTCATTTTATATTGTCATTTTTTTAAATTCCTACATTAATTATTTTTTTAAACAATACGACATGTCACCCGATAGTTTCAAAGGTCACCCTCATCATGTTGGGTCTTCTTCAAAAGTTGAACAATTTGGATAACAAGTCGAACTTGAATATGCCACCAATCAACCACCACAAATATTCAGCTTTATGGAGCACCACCACAACATGTTTGCCCAATTTTCCTACCAGCAAGTGTCATCAACTTACATCAATTTTCCATCGCAGAGAATTATTTTTTCTATGTGTCCATCACAGATGTTTGGTACTTCAACAATGATACCGCCCTCCATATTTTGGCCAATTCCTATCATGCATTATTATTGATCCACAATGCCGTCATTGGGATCTGATTTTCCATCTGACGACAACAAGGAAAATAATGGCGATGATAACCTACCTCATATACCCATTTTTTTTTCCTTAACCCTGCAAATTCTTATTTTTTAAAATTAAAAATGTATGTTTCATATGCAATTTTAGGTGAAAATGTATATGGAATATACGAGTTTTTCATTTTTACAGAACTCGTAAATTTAATTAGTGATTTTAGTTGATTAAATCATATAATCTATATAGGATTTATCTATTTTCAAATAAAAAATTACTTATTTTTGGAATTTGCTTTTAAAATTGCAGTACACCGAAAAAAGAACCTCATTTTTCTCTCTGGCTTCGCAGCTCATCCTTATTGCATTTGTTAAAGTGGTTTAGTTTTCTGGTTGTTGCAACGTCTTATCATCTTTCATGTATCTTTTTTTTTTCTTTTTTTATATATAAAACATACCTTTTTAGATGAAAGCATCCATGAAAGATTAATAATGATTAATCTTTTACAAGATAAAATCTACAAAATTATTTTACAAGAAATTTTTCTTATAAGTAAATAAATAGATATCAAAATTAAGGTCACACAGTGATATATATTGAAAATAATGACTATTGCGTGGGATACTTAACCAATCTAATTCATATATAACTCTTGATCATACTAATTAATTATATCTAATCAGTTTCTAGTCCAAACAAATTTTGATTAGGCTATACTCTGTTTAGAATAGGATTTAGTTAACTTAACTTATAAGTAATACCACCCTTTTTTATGTAATTTTTTTTCAATAATTTTTATTTCATCATTATTCATATACCATGTAAATCAAATAATGGTTACTTAGAAGAAAAAAAATTTGCATAAGTTTAAAACATATAGAAAGAGTAGGTTAAAAAATAGATAAAACTTCTAATTAAAGATAAACATAAAAAATAGGCTATAAAAACACACTAATAACTTTGAAATTAGAGGTTAACAAATGTATAAAGTAATATTTTGCCCTAACTTTTTCCTGAGTTAATGTTTTAGTTTTTAACTTTCAATCAACTTTATCATTTTCAGGTCAAATTAAGATAGATAAATTTGAACTGCCTGGTTCAATGAATCTTGTATATTCATAGGTGAGATTAGATAAAAAAAAATATTGTTAAGAGATTGAAAAATATTTTTGAAAAAATAAATTAAGACGATAATTTTTTTTTTAAATACTAAAAATATTTTTTATTAGAAAATGATATAGTCTAGAAAAAAACTATGTATCTTCATTATATTAGTTACTATGTGAAAGTTATATAATTTTTCGCATGAAAATCACTCATCCCTTAACCGTGAAAATTGATAATAAAGACATAAATAATAGCTAAAGAAAAATATAAAAATAAATATCGATGAAATATTTACTTAAAAACTAAAACTAAAATTAAAAAAGAAGTTTAGAAAACAAAACATATTTAACCCATGAGTTTTTGCTGCTATATCCTAGTTGGTGAGACATGATTTTTGGGCTATCACTCTCATTTAACTACCATCATCCTCAACCATAAATGAGTCTTATCTAAATGATAGAAAAAAGTTGGTGTAAATTATACCAACATCATAAATTAGAGTTAAATTAAAGTTTAGGTTTTAGTTTATAATGACTATTCTTCATTATAAAATAATTAGAAATCAAATTTCAATATCTTAATTCATATTACCTTTTTTTTTTCAAACAAATTCGAGTTTATTTCAAAATTATTGATAATTGATGTAAGTGCTGTGGTTCTTTTTTCTTTCTTTTTTCATACGATCAAATTAGATAGTTGACTTCTGGGCAATATCAATACTTTCCAATTTTGTTTAGACTTACATATTGTTATAAAAACTGAATTTTTGAATCAATTAATTAGAATAAAACATTAGATTGGTTTTATTTAGTCTTACAAAGAATTGGAATAAAATCAGTTATATCAGTTTAAAATCGGACAAAATATCCAAAGCTGATAAAAATAATTTAGTTTCAATTGAACTTTAACACATTTTAAAATGTAAAAAATATAAGTTTAATTAATTTATATTGTTCACCTAGAAAACAATTTGAAATGTTTATTTTAATTCTTATGAAATGATATATTTTAATTCTAACAACAGTATGTATTTTTAGATGTTGATTTAAGGCCGAAATTGAAATACACATTTAGTAAGTATAAGAACTAAAATCATATTGCATTTTTATATAAAGGCTAACTGATGTTCAAATACACGTTGACGTTTAAAATTGGACCTTATTTCGAACAAATTATCTAAAACAAAATACATGTAAAAAATATAAAGCTAAAATCATATTTTAAATATTTCTAAAGAAAATAAAGATAATATAATTCCAAACCTATGGATGGTATTGTTACCATAAGTTAGTGCTGGGAAATTTAAAAACTTAGAATAATTTCATATAAAAATTATTTAAACCGTGAAGTCGTATTTTCAAAACTCATACTTCAATACAAATTTTAATTTTTTTTATAATTTAAAAAATTTATACTTATTGATATGCTTTTTTTTTTTTGTTAATTATGTCCAATAATTTTATATTATTTCGTGTTGGAGATCCCACGTTAACAAGAGATTATGACATTTCATTATATATATATATATATATATATAAAAGTGGGTGCAAACCTCACCTCATGAGTCAGTTTTATGGGGTTGAATTAGACTTAAAGTCTATTTTGTAATATGCTATCATAGTCATTTTCGAGTCTATCTTAGCGAGTGTTTGTTGGTCTTATCAGACCACCTACTATTGAACCGTTATCGGACCATCCATAATACGTTCCAGAAATAATTTTTTCTTTCTAAATTCTCTTAGATGTCTTTTAATATCTTGAATATAGTGATTTACAATAATAATATTATCTAAATAAACTTTTTGTATTGTCTGTGTGAAGGAAAAATATTCTAAAGATAAATTATCGTTAAAGTGTCTATTTGAAGGGGTTTGTTTGATTACCTCCACTAATCTCACATTATTTAAACTTCAATATTAATAATAATATAAATACACGTTATTTTTTTTAACTCTTGTAGATAGCTTTTGAACACAAAACCTTTTTATCTTATTCCAAAAAAAAGTTGGGACCAAGTTTGGACCAGTTTCCACATGGGGGTTCACTTATATTGTTAATCTTGTTTTTCTCTGAAGAAAAAGTTGAAAATGAATGGATATGAATTGGTGGAGAATTTTCAAGATGGTGGGACCAATTGGATATGAATCAATGGAGTAGGAGAGGAGGGATACATCTGAAAGTAAATAATGCAATTGGACAAGGCAATAAAAGAGTAAAGTCACCTTCATAACAAGTTCAAAATGAAACAGAACTATCTTTATATTTGCAGCATTCCATTGGATTTTTAGTTTTCAGTGCATAAAGATGAAAATATTATATACAATCTCAACTCGTACAATTCTCTTGGTACTGCTAGCATCATTTTTGTGAATGAAAAATTTTTAAAACGTGTAGACACTTTTTTAAAAAATTGTAAAAAATGTTAGATAAAACAAAATCATATATTTAAATACTTTGAAGTAATGATCGAAAGTACGACTTATCTATATTATCCATATAGGTAAATTTTTCAAAATCTACCTATTTCAATCATATTCGTAAAATATTCACCCTTTTTATAATTTTTCCGCTAGTGGGGCATGATATTAAGCTATCAACAAAATTATACTATCATCATTACTATACCATATGATAAAAAAAAAAAGTAACATTTTTTAAAACGTACAAAAAAAAATAACACGAGTAAGAGCAGAGATTAAATTTTAAGTTATAATTTTGCTTCTGAAGATTTGTTACTTTTGACAAATTCACGTTTATTTCAGAATTATTGATGAATTTTATAAGTTTATATCTATCTTGCTTGGAACATATTGTCGTATCTCTTTTGTGAAAGAAATGGATAGTTCAGGGGTTGTATTTTTGTCGGAAGATCCGAAAAGAGTTCTTGTCTTTTTCTTTTTCTGGAGAATTGTATTTAGAGATTGTTTTTATATTTCTAAAATATTGTTTTGAAATATTACTTTTTAAGTTTTAATAAATTAATAAATTTTTATCTGCTTACTAAATTACTAATAAACGTATGAAAAATTTAAAATAGTTTTAAAAAAAAATTGAATTAATATATTTAGTGTTGGAGATTTCATATCGATTATAAACAATAATATTTTATAATATTTAAGTAAGTACAAAATTCATTTTAAAAATACGTTTTGTAAAATTAAATTAAAGTCAACTTTTTATTATTTAGAAAAAAATCTTAAAAAAAAAAAGATGAACTTAGATTCATGAGTTATAAAAGAAAATCTTAAACTTTTATTTTATTTTATTTTAAGGAAGCACAACTATTTCCTTTGTTGTTATACTCTTTTTTAAACTCTCCTGTTTCTCTCTATAAACAAAATTCTATCTCTATCTTCCTTCCTTATTTGTACCCTCCAAAATTTAAAGCAACTTGTGTTCTTGAGATATGGTAGGACTTTCCAAGTTGGAACTTGATAGGTAAGGAATTTTAATTTCTAGGAACCTATCTCTCACAAGGAAAGCTAACACTATGTAAAATTTGAAATTGAGTTTTGCTTTAAAAGTTTAAAATTTAATGTCTCGTATGTGTTCAAGACAAAAACATAAATTACAATAGAAGAATAGATTGAGAATTAAGTTTGATTTTAGAATTATGATTTAGGTAAACAAATGTGAGTTTTTAAGGTTATATTGAATGAGTTGTAATTTTGTGGTTCCATTTTTAATTTTTTGTTGCATGTAATTGAATAGGAACTTTGAAATGTTAAATGAGGTTGATTTGGTTGGTTAAATGAGGTTTAACTAAAGAAAGCACCTCAAAAACATCAAATGTAATAAAGATGGAGGTGTAAAAAGAGTTTGATGCAAATTACAAAGATTAGATGATCTGGTAAATAGTTTGAAGGAAACGTCTACCACTAATCAAACAAAAGTCCAAGTTGCTTATTTGAATCAAAATGGGAAACAAATTTTGGCTAAGAAATTAAGAGAATAAAATTTACAAAATCTCAGAAACAAAATTGGAAGGAAATCATTAACAACAAAAAATGAAGAAAGAGATTTGCGTTAAATTTGAATACAAAATCTAGAAATTTTGGAAAGTTGGAAACTGAGAAATTGTGAATAATATCTTAGGCCAAATATTTTTTTGAGAACCTTGGAGAAAAGAAAACTATAAAAAAGATGCAAGCTTCAAGGAGAACGAAGCAAAACGCGTTCGAAAAATAGAGCATCATAGTTTTCTTATTTTCTTTGTTGTAGTCTTTTCGTTCTGCTTCTATGGAAGACTAAACTCTTTTTAGTTGATTCTCTTGTGATTTCACAGTGAATTTTGAGGTTTCTATACAATAAAGTTTTGCTCTTCAATTTACTTCAACAACGTATGTTTTACTGTTGATCTTTTTGAATTTTGATTTTTGTTAAATGAATTTGTTCTTATTGCTTGTTGATAATCCAATTCCTTTCTTTAATTAGATTTCTTGTTTAGATCACTTAGTTCTAATCAATATTTTTTCTCTTAGTCCAAGAGGTAACAAATAAACGTCTTAAGAGTAAACGCTTGGAGATTACTGTGACACTAAATATTTCAATATACGCCTATTATAATAATATAGATTTTATTGAATTTGATCAACACTTGTTTGATTAAGTTCAATTGTATGTGAAAATTGAAAGGATATTAGTCTAAAGAAAACCAATGATGAATTCACTCTTGAAAAAACTTGAGAGACAACATGCTTCCTTTTATGATTTTTAAGTGTCTACTTTACTTACCTGCATAAAAATCTCAAAATCCTCGGTTTTATCTTTATTGCATTTCTAACCTTGCTTGTTGATACATTTGAACACTAATTAACTTAATTTATTTATTGGATTTGTTAGAAGTCGACTTGGGATCATCTGACCTTATATATACTATCATCTCTTTGGTGTTAGATGATCTCCAATAAAATCATTTTAATTTGATTGTTATACGAAAATTATCAAGGGGGATAATGATTATTTGTGTAATTGAAATTCTTAGTGATTTATAATGAATTGGTTGTATAGTAGTTATTTTATATTAACAATAATAAACAATGAACAATAATAAACCAGTTTTTCAAAAGCAAATAATATTTAAATCCTTTAAAGGTAAGCATCTCAAACTCAGTTAGAATTTGAGTTTATGAATAATAACAAAACATCTATAGCATATAAAAATACTACACCAAAACAATTATTGGTGTAAAACTATTGCTCTAATAAACAACTTCCAAATCAATAAACAAACACTTAATAAAAGGAAACATATCACACAAGAATTAATCATATGCTCAACATCAAACTTTTAGAATTAAGATAGAAAATCATCATGATTTAGTTATGAATGTGCGCCCTCACCACTTAATCAAGATTTTTTTATTCTTAATATTTTTACTTTCAGAACATATATTTAATTCAAGTTCAAACCTTGTTTCAAAATCCATTTTTAAACATTCAAGTAGAAACTTTTCACTATATTTTTAGTTTAAACTCAAACAAATATATATATATATATATGAGCAAAAGAAACATAACGAACCCACTACCATCAGGTCATCCTAAGGATTAATTGCTCTAATACCATTAAATGTGACATCCTCATCCTTAGTTATATCACATAAAGACTAGATCATGCAAGTAATTATCTAATTAAACGTATAAATATGTACATATAAATACAAATTGTCCATACAGTACCTTAAAACATATCCCTTCAAAGGAAATTTAATATTTACATATTTTTTTTTAAATAAAACACTCCATTAGCTTTGAGTGGAACTCTAACACCTGCGACATCATTTGCTCTTGTTTAATACACGATCATATAAAGTCATATAAAGAAAAATAAACACAACACGAACAATAGAGTAACCTAGAATTTTTTAAAAAAAACTTCAATATAAATGTAAATTAAAATCAGAATAAAAAAATTTACCATTGTCATACATTTCAGTTTATCAAACCGAAAAATGCCTATAAATAAATCATATTCAATATTACTCATGTCATAAATTTACAAACCAACATACACGGACATTTGACTCTACTTTAGAATGTTTCGTGCATTGACTTAGACTCAAAGATCTGCATATGTCATACTATCTCATTGTGAAATTCACACATTTATGCCATAATAATCTCAATATCAAATCACCTCATATGACATGGTTAATTCATATGACCTATAAGACCATATTATTTCTCAAATCACAAACAAAATAATATGAACCTCCTTTGATTCTCAACACCTGATAATCTTCATCTATATGATTCCAATATACCAGTAGAGTCAGGATACATCATTCTAGATGAATCCCTAATCAATGCACATCATAACAATCTCAATACAATATTTTCTTTCGTGAAAATACTATGTCTTAATCATATTTTCACATAATTCATATCTAACAATACACACCAATACATCATTCAATTACACAACAATTTATATTTTTAAAACAATCTAAGGATATCTAAAAATCACATAAACACTTAACTAATTACTTTTAACCACATATATGAATAAAATTTTACAAGAAATTAATTAAAAAAATAATAAACCAATCTTTCAATAGCAAAAATCAAAATTTTAGATTTTTTTAGCTTGAGCAAAAATCTCGTCGCTTGAGTGAAAATGAACCCAAGAGCATCCCAAAATTTCACCCCATTTTCGCTTCAGCGATAATCCTCTCGTTTGAGCGAAAATTGACCCAAGAACACCCCAAAATTTCACCATATTTTTGCTTGAGCTAAAATTTTATCGCTTGAATGAAAATAGGCCTGAGAGCAAGATGTATTTATTGTCCTAATCTAACTTGAGCGAGGATATTTCGCTTGAGCAAAATTAGGAAATACAAGTCATGAAACTGATATCTTTCAAGCCTTTTCTCAAAAGTTCAATACCAAATATGTATTTTCACAAAGCACATCAAAGCAAAATGATACCACCTTGCTCAAAGTTGTCCATGTACTTTCATTGATCTCCTATGTCAACCCATATATCTATATATTCTTGATTTCAAAACCAAATTCATTCAAATTCAACATCTAGATTCAAACAACTCATATTTATGAATCTTTACACTTCAAATGAATCAGAATACAATTCAAACACATTCAATGACTTGTTGAGATCAAAATCAACATGTAATTTACCAAATCAACAAAATCTACTAGATTTATACCTTCATATTCAATCTAAATCAACGGATACTAATTTACTCAAAACAATCTTGCAAAAAAAAAAATGAAACTGGTGACTACGTCACCTCACATCCAACTCTTCTAACATATGGTTCTATTGAAGAAAAAAAAAAACTAACTTCCTTACCTGATTAGAAGCAGACGTGCTCACAAAGAGCTCCAACTCATAAAGAACATGTGCATAGTTTAACCTGCATCTCAAAGTCCTCATCATTGATCTAAACATATCACTAGAACTCTGAACTAACAAGAATTAATCCTGAAGTATAAATATCACATGTAACCACATTTACTTAGGTACACTAAAACTCAAAATTTACTTAGATGGAAAATGATCAAAAATGAATTTATTCTTCTAATTGGACAATTTTGTTGTATTCATTGTCAGGAGTCTAGTGGAGAACTTCGGTTATTAGTCTGATGAAGGAGGTTGTCAAAATCTTAAAGAGAAGATAAGGAGAAAAAATGGTGATTAAAATAAAATTTGAATAACTGATTTTTTATTTATATACATTTTTCACTTTACTAATAAAATATTCAAATTTAATTTTAATTATATCACTCATACTCTAAAATTATTTTCTAAGTCCTTCCCTTATTTGTTAGTTTAATTATTTTTACATTTTAAGTTGTTAATATTTTCAATTTTTAAGTGAATATTAAAATTGTTTTAGTAAATAACATGTTTATTTTTATTATTAACCTATTCTAAAGAATTTAAACTGCAATTATATAGATAAATTATATCGGTAAATTATTAATTTGTACTAATACTATAATTAAACTGTATAGAATTCAAAGTTTAACGAAGAGAATAATAATAATAAAGTATATTTTTTAGTTACTTACTGCGTATGATTTATGTATTTTATATTTTGAACCAAGTACGTTTACTTTATGTTTATTCGTTTTCTCCATTTTTATGCCTTTAAGTTTAATTCTACTCCTTTTTTGGCTCCAGACTCTGACAGAGGTCCTTGTCGTTCACCAATACCCAATCTGACAAAACTAACGAGGTGGCATAGCTCCATTGGATACACATGATTTTTGTTTTTCATTATCTCTTTCGAATCACTATATAAACCCCTCAATAACCATTTCTCTTGCTAAGAAAAAACTCGAATGCAGAGAAACTAAAAAACAAACAAACAAACACGCCTTAAAATTATTCTCTGTGCTTATTAGTAATGGCAGCAGCAGAAGAAGCACCCATTCACGGCGATATCCTAGAGGCAATATTCTCGCACGTGCCACTCATCCACCTCGTGCCAGTCTGTCTCGTGTCAAACTCATGGAAGCGTGCCGTCTCCTCCTCTCTCGCACATATCCGACCCATTAAGCCCTGGCTCATCGTCCTCACCCAGAGCTCACGCGCCTCGCACGTGACAAAGTTGCACGCTTATGACCCTCGCTCCCACGTGTGGCTCGAGATAAAAAACCGTACGTGTCAACACTCCTCCCCCGTGCGCTCCTCGCACTCCTCACTACTCTACACGCTCACCCCCGCCGAGTTCGCCTTCTCCCTCGACGCGCTGCACCTCAACTGGCACCACGCGCCCTCCCCACGAGTGTGGCGCACCGACCCCATCGTCGCTCGCGTGGGCTTGCGCGTGGTTGTGGCCGGCGGCGCGTGCGAGTTCGAGGACGATCCGCTCGCGGTGGAGATGTACGACTTGGAGACCCGCGCTTGGGAGAAGTGCCCCTCCATGCCGGCTCTTCTGAAGGATTCCACGGCGTCGTCGTGGCTTTCGGTAGCTGTCGTTGGAGAGGTTATGCACTTGACGGAGAAACACTCCGGCGTGACGTACTCGTTCGACACTGTGATGAAAAAATGGAAGGGTCCGTTCTATTTGAGACCTGATGAGAGTGTTTTTCACTGCGTCACCGGAACACTAGGGGAGCGGTTGATGGTGGCCGGGGTGGTGGGGGATTTGGGAACGTGAGAAGCGTGAAGCTGTGGGAGGTTCGGGGGGAATTAGGTTCGGGGATGGTGGAAGTGGGGGAGATGCCGAAGGAGATGGTTCGGAAGGTGATTGGTGGTTCGGAGTTAGGTTCGGTGGAGGTGACGTGGATTGGGGACTTTGTTTACGTGAGGAACACTTCCATTGAGGAGGAGTTGGTGGTGTGTGAGGTATTGAACGGTGTTGGGTGCGAGTGGAGGAGTGTACGGAACGTAGCCGTGAACCACGGGGCGAGAATGGTGCTTTGCGGCGGCGATGTGTGCATGGAGGATCTGCAGCGGGCCGTTATGTCAGGGACTCGAACATTTTGCATGAAACACGCGTGAATGGATTGAAAAGCTTTGTTGTAGTGTTCTTAAAAAAAAATTTAACGGTTTTGGGGTTTTGGAATTGGGAATATCATTTTCGTTTTTTGTTGGCAGACAATTCTGTCAATTTTTAATAACTTTTTTGTTGAATTATTTTTAGTGGCAAAAAAGTTTTAAGAAAATGTGGTGTTGTCATTGAAAGCTGAGTCTGATGCATGAGAGTGAGATACCTAAGTAAAGAAAAAGAGAATGTGAGAATGGATAAGGACGATGATGAGGATAATCTCAAAGTGTAATAATGGACATGTTTGGTTTCAGCTGAAGAGGTTGTGCTTTATGGGAGGCCTTTTCTCTATTGTAAATTATTTTTCCCTCCTATGGTAAGAGATTTTCCATTTCTTAACCCTACATGGTTTTTACTTTTAGGTTTTTTTACTATTATGGACCGATCGGTCACAGTGAGTCATGATTCGATCTTCTTGATTGAACTGATTGAGACTTTGTTAGGTCGAGCTCTCACACTTGTCCTATCTTTGTTCATATTTTGTGAACTATTGTAATACTCTTATTATTATCATCTCTGCTTCTCTAAGTGCCCTTATGCATTTCAATGAATAATATAGTGAAAAATAAATCTAATATGTAATCTCAACCAGTATAATTATAAAATATTGAAATTATAGTTACTAAAGAAAGATTTACAAAATTTACACATTTTATAAACAATAATAATCCTCTTAATTACTCTTTGTGTCTATATTAATACATGAAATTGTCAAAGGATATCTAGCTAATAGTTTTTTTATATAAATAAAAAATCAGTTATTCAAGTTTTATTTAATATAATTATCATTCTCCTAAAAAAAATTGATCACTTTCTTCATCAGAGTGACGATCAAAAGCCACTACTACTCATGACAGCGAATAAAACAAAAGTTGTTCGATCAAAATTTTAGTTAGATTAAATTCATTTTTACTTACTTTCCTTTTGAGTCAGTTTTAAGTTTTAATATTTGTTTGGGTAGAGGTGTTTGCATATGGTGGTTAAACTATCCAGTTTTTCTTTAGGAGTTTGAACTCTTTGTCAACACATCTGCTTCTAATCAGATAAGGGAAACTAATTTTACTTTTCAATAGAAATCTAGGTTGGAAGATTTGGATGTGAAAGTGACGTGGTTACAAGCTTCGAATTATCTTGCAGGATTTTTTGTTGGTAAATTAAAGTATTTTGATTGAGATTGAATGTAGAAGTATATACATGTTAGATTTTATTGATTTGTTAAATCACATGTTGATTATTATGTGAAGAAATTATTGAATGTATTTGAATTGTAGGAATCCTTTGATGTGTAACATTGACGAATGTTGTTTGTTTGAATTTGAATGAATCTGGTTTAGAACTCATGAATGTATAGATATATAGGTTGACATATATATGTCCACTCTGAGCAAGTTCATATCATTTCGATCTTAGATGTTTTATAAAATACAAGTTTGAGTATTGATTTTGGGTGAAATCTTGAAAAATATCAATTTTATTTTTTTTTCTTCACATTTTCACTCAAGCGAAAAGTGAGTACAAATTTGAGTTGTTCTTAGGTTTATTTTTGCTCAAGTGAGTGAATTTTCCCTCAAACGAAAATAGTATTGGAACTAAACTTGCTCTCGACCTTAATTTCATTCAAGCGAGGCCAATTTTTGCTAGAGCTAAAAGAAAAACTTAAAATTTTTAAATTTGCTTTGAAGACTGTTTTGGTCATTGTTTACTATTGTAATTAGATTTTATGTAAATTTATGTACATTTGTAATTGAAACAATTAGTTTATGTGTTTATATGGTTTTCTTTGATTTTTTTGGATTTTTTTTAAAAAACATTTAAACTTGTGTGTGATTGAATGCAGTGTTGATGGATGGAATGATTGATGAATCAAGTAAAAGTGTGATAAAGATATAATATTTTCAAGAAAGGAAATACCTCGTTGAGATTGTTAGGAGAGTGTATTGATTTGTGCGACTCTGTGAAAGGGACGAACTTGACTTTAATGGTATATTGGAATCATATAAATGAAAAGTAATAAGCAATGAAAGTCGAGGTTCATACGGTTGAGTGTAAGGTTTGAAAGAACTTATTAGAGCAGATCACATGGATTTACCTGTGTAGTGTGAGAATGATTTTCCTAAAGGGAAGACTATGTTGTGATGAGAACTTGGTAACATGACAGGGGCATGTCTCTAAGTCTAATTTCAACACACTGGTCTTCCAGATGTAGATTCAAGTGTTGGAGTGAGTGGATTTCTGGCATGAGTGATGTGGAACCTGAGATAATTGTAGACACTTGTTTAGTACCTTGAAAATGGAGGATGTATAATGATTGATAATTTTTTGAATGAATTCTTTTAAATTCAAAGTTTTATTGAAATTTTTAAAAATGCTACCTTATCATACTTTTTGTTTTGTGTTGGTTTTGAAATCTACGATGAACGTGTGTTATATGGGAGCAAATAATGTTACAAGTGGTGGAACTCCAAATTAATCCTAAAGAAGTTTCTTCTTTTCTTTCTTTTAGATATGTGTATGTATACATTTTTAATTTCCTATTAAAAGAGATATATTGTAATACACTGTAAATGATTTGTATGTATGTATATATTTAAATATATATTTTACTACATTATATAGTCTTTATGTGATGTAACTATAGATGTTAAATAATGACCTAGCATAATCATAACACCTCAAATGCAAGTTAATGTTAACTAAATTTAACATTTACAAAACATACACAACCAAACACATTTATACACACAAAATATATATATATATATATATATATATATATATAATATAAGTCCACTCACGTCCAAATTTATAAAGTAACTAAATGATTTTTTCTCACAATTTTATGAGAGACTATAAAAAAATATTTCCTCGACCACCTCGTTTCAAGAATTAATATAATACATTTAATTTAATGTTGTATTCACTTTTAATGTTGTTCTAATGTTGGATCTTCAACCATTTCTCATTACTTATAGTCTTAAATCATTTGAGCATATTATTACACTAAAGCTAGAATATATCCCTTCTTCCTAATGAGTGAGATCCTAAAAACAATATCTCATCTTTATGTTTCGTTTGGATTAAAAATAAAGTGAAAAAAAGTAAAGATAGAGAAAAGGAAGAAAATTAATGTTATTTGATTTAAGGAAAAAGAATGGAAAATTAGTAGAAATTTTGTAGTAAATGTAATTAATAATAGAAAAGTTTTCTTTAACTCTTCTCTAGATTTATGGCCACTTTCTTCATCAGACTGATAATCGGAGGCCACCTTTGAACTCCTGAAAGTGAGTAGAGTAAAATTATCCGATCATAATTTGATTGGAGTAAGTTTAGCTATGCTCATTTTTTCTTTGAATTAGGTTTAGGTTTTCATGTTTACCTGGATAGATTTTCTTTGCATGTGGTACTTAAGACTTCAAAACGAGTCTCTTTTAGTTTAGAGTTCTAATGATATGTTTTGATCTTTGATTTGGAATTTGTAGCGCGAGTTAGGGTATCCCTATTTTCTTTAGGAGTTGAAGATCTTGGTGAGTACACCTACTTTTAATAAGGTAAGGGAAACTAGTTTTACTTTTCAATAGAATCATGGGTTAGAAGATCTGGATGTGCAGGTGACGTGGTCACAAACTTCAAAATTTTATTATATGGTTTGTTGTTGAGTGAATTAGAATGGTTTGATTGAGTTTAACTATGAAAGTATGGATATAATAGACTTTAAAAATTTGGAAATGTATATGTTGATTTTGATTTTGAAGAAGTTCTTGAATGTGTTTAAATTGTAGTATGAATAAGTTGTAGGGTAAACATTGATGAGTGTTGATTGTTTGAATTTGAATTTAACTGAATTTGGTTTAGAAATCATGAATATGTTGACATGGGATTTCAATGAGAGTATTTATCCAACTCTGAGCGAGGTGGTATCATTTTGGTCTTATATGTTTTATAAAATACAAAATTGAGTATTGATTTTGGGTGAATGCTTGAAAAGTAATCGGTTTTATGAAATTTTCATTTGATATTTTTGTTCAAGTTAAAGATCTTTGCTCAAGCTAAGATATGACAATAAAATGACCTTACTCTGGAGTGCATTTTCACTTAAGTGAGGGGATTATCGCTCAAGCAAAAATGGAGTAAACATTTGGCTTGCTCTCGGGTCTATTTTCGTTCAAGCAAGAGAATTCTCGATCAAGCGAAAATAGTACTAAAACTAAATTTGCCCTCACTTCATTTTCGCTAGGAAATTATTTTCACTCAAGTTAAAAAAACTTAAACTTAAAAGACTTTTTGAAAATTGTTTATTGTTTTAATTAAATATTATGAAAAAATTTATTTATATATGTAGTTGAAAACAATTAGTTTACGTGTTTATGTAATTTTCTTTGATATCTTTAGATTGTTTAAAAATCTAAACTTTTGTGTGATAGAATGGTGTACTTATATGTGATATGAAATATGAATCATGTGAAATTGTTATCGAGACATACTATTTTCAGGAAAGAAAATACCATGTTGAGATTGTTAGGATGTGCATTAACTAATGATTCGTCTAGAATGAGGTATCCTAACTTTACTGGTATAGTGAAATAATATAGATGAAGATTATCAAGTGATGAGAGTCAAATAAGGTTCGTATGATTTGGTATGCAGTTTGAAAGATAATTGGTTTAATCCGTTTTACGAATTAACCATGTCATATGAGATTATTTGGTACTGAGATTATTATGCACATAATTGTGTGGATTTCACAGGTAGTATGTGATGACTTTTTACGGCAAGTGCACCGCGTTTGTCAAAAGTAATCATTGTCCCTAAGGACGGATATCGATCCCATAAGGAACAGTGAATTATCGAGTACAATAATCGCTAAATATAAAAACAGAACAACAATTAAAAGAGTTTTGAATTAATTGCGGTGGCACTGATCAATAAGAAAACAAACAAAGAATTAGTTGTTTCAATTGGACAAATAAGGATTAGTTTCATCTCTCTCACTCTCAAGTATTTTTATTAGCATGTCAATATTAAGTTCTTTGATTGAAATTGATGCCCGTATAAAAATCATTTATATTGATTCCTCGCATATAAAATCCTTAAGAATGTCCTCTAACTATCAATCTCTCGCATAATTATAAGAACAACTTAGAACGAAGCTCATACGTTTAATAACAATTAACATTTCAAGTCTATTCCTAGCACTCAAATATGTTAAGTATTGTTGTTTAGGTCTGAACCCTAAAAATACCTCCCGGTCATATTTAAGATTCTCAATTTGTCACGGAAAGTTAAAAGTAAAACAACAATACCAATAATCAAGCAAGAACTGAATATTAATATATAAGATATCACCTCAATACATAAGAGTTTGAGCAGATTACTCCCAATTAGCCACGCATACTTCTAGCACCTTCCATTCTCCCAATTGGGTTACAATTCACTCTATGATGTTTTCCTCTCAATCTGGCACACTAAGGTTGAGCCTCTAGCCTCTATTTATCCTAGTTTTCTAGGGTTAGGTTGTTTATTGTGTCGCGCTAATGGGCTAAATGATAAAACATAAAAAAGGCCCAATCTTTCTTTGCATCTTTTTTCCATTCTAGGACCTTCTATCTTTATCTTTTTAGCTCAAATCATTCATCTTTAATCCAAATCTCCAATCTTCCTTAAAAATCGGCAATTAACACCAAATTTGGGAATAAAATACTCTTATTCAAATAAAGATCATAAAAAATGTAAAAAGGTATAAATTCATAAATTAGGGATTATTTTATATGTAAATTAGCAATAAATCCTCATAATTGCCTATATTTTAATATGAAATATTACTGAAATTAGACACTTATAAGTATGACATGTGTAGATCTTTTATAGTCTTCCGAAAGTAAAGTCAAATATCTATGCATGTTGGTCTTTGAATTTCTTACATGAATAATATTAATTTTGAATTATCTATAGACACTTGATTGCTTTGTTAAAATGTAATGTACGAAAAGTGAGGAATTACATGTTTGTGATTGAAAGAAAGCTAAAGTTATAGGGAAATTTTTGAAATACTAGCTTACCCTATTTTTTGTTTTATGTTTGTTCTAGAATCTATGATGATTGTGTGTTACATAAAAGCAAAAGATGTTGTAGGTGTAAAACTCCATATTAAGTAGGTGGAGTGTTCTACATTTCTTTTTATTATTTTAATATATATATATATATATATATATATTATAAGGAGATATATATTTTGAAATAAATGATATCTATATAAGTACATGTTTAGTTAAATATATTTTTTATGATATATTATTTAGGTGATATATGTAATTAGAAATGTTACAAAACCATTTTCTACCAAATTCAACAATTTTAAGTTTCAAACATGATAAACAATACAATGAAGAATTTAAAACTCAAAAACATTTGTCTACCTTAATTTTACATCAACAAACTATAAGTGAAACATTCATTTAGTGTAAACTTCAATTATATCATTGAAACTAATAACAAATTCCCAAGTTAAAACTAAATAGTATACTAATTTAATTATCTTTATCATTTTATTCAACCCTAAAATTTATCTATTATTTCGTATCTAAAAACAACTTAAATAGATGAAATTTATTAACTAATTTTACCTCTAATTGTATGTTTCAAACACAAGATCAGCAAACCAAATAACATGAAAAAAAAATCTAAGTTGCTCTAGAGATCTGTTAATATATTTAATTTTCTATTTTAAATTATTGGACTTTGTTTGTTTGGCCCAACTTTCCTTTTCTGTTTCAGCTAGGTCTTAATCTTTTTCTTATATAGACACCATGTATTTTACTCTCTAATATACAAGTGAATTAAAGTTTCTTTTATATTTATTTTTCTCTACAATTAGGGTTCATCAAAACCTCTCTTTCTTCATTACGATTACGTGCGATTACGTACGCTACATTAAAGCATCACATCAGACAATGAATATTAATCTTCATTTACTGTAATATGGTATCAGAGCCATTTCAAGCCTATCCTAGCGAGTGTTTGTGTTGGGCCTATGTGCCGCTATCGAACCACCCATAATATATAGTCCCACGCACGAGTTGGTAGTCTCGGCGTGAGGGGGGTGTGTTGGAGATCCCACATCGACTAGAGATTAGAGCCTTTCATTGTATATAAGTGGATGCAAACCTCAACCTCATGAGTCGGTTTTATGGGGTTGAGTTAGGCTTAAAGTCCACTTTGTAATATGGTATCAGAGCTCTTCGAATGAAGAGTTCTGCTACGCTTCTCTTTGATTTTTATTTCCCTCTTAGCTGTTCTTGGTTATTTTTTTCTGTTCTCTTTCAAAATCTTGATTGGTTTTAAAAATCTTTTAGGCAATGTTTAATGAAAACCCTAGTCTTAATAGTAGTCACACTATTACATGCAATTTTTGTGGTAAATATAGTCATACTGAGGTTGTTTGTTTTCACAAAGTGGGTTTTCCTTCTGGTAATGTTAAAACCTCAAAGTTTTCTTTTACTAGAAAAGTCTGTACTTTTTGTAATCGCCTTGGCCACACTGTCGACACCTGTTGTAAAAAGCATGGGTTCCCTCCTGGCTACAAATTCACCAATTGGACATCCCAAGCCAATAATATGATTACTACTGACACTTTTTCTGAGCTTTTTCCTAAAGAACAGGATGTAAAGGGGATTCAACTTACATCACAACAGTGTCAATTCCTTACCAACATTTTGCGTCAACAAAACCTTGAGGATCCTGCCCCTCACACTCAAATTAATCAAGTCGGCACCATCTCTACAGATGAAATCTCCAATACTGAGCATTCTTCAACAGGTAAGTTTCTCTCTTCACTATCTTCTATAAAAGAATCTTGGATTATTGATTCTGGTGCCACTGATCATGTTTGTCACAATTTGAACGTTTTTACTACTTATACTAAAATTAAACCTGTCTTAATTAGTCTTCCAAATGGCCAAACTGTTTATGCCACATATTCTGGTTTAGTTCGTTTTTCTGATAAGTTTTATTTGTCTGATGTGTTATACGTGCCTCATTTTCAATTAAACTTAATATCTGTTTCTAAACTCACACACCAACTTAAATGCACTTTAACTTTCACTTCAACCCACTACATTATACAAGACAATCTCACCCAAGAGAGGATTGCTACAGTTAAAGCCACCGTTGGCTTGTACCTTGTCACTACCTTGCCTGCTTCTAGTCGTTCTAAACCACATTGTTTTGCTCCTTTTATTAATTGTAATATCACAGACAAAACACTATGGCATTATAGACTAGGACACCCTTCACATGAAAGATTACATGTCTTAAGCAAACAATACTCTTTTATTACTGTTGATACTCATCATGTATGTGACACTTGTAGTCGTGCAAAACAGAGAAAACTTCCTTTCACTTTAAGTAATACTGTTGTCTCTTCTATTTTTGATCTTGTACACTTTGATATTTGGGGACCATGTTCCATAATTTCTATGCAAGGTTTTCGTTATTTCTTGACTATTGTTGATGATTACTCGCGTTATACTTGGGTTATTCTGCTGCATAACAAATCTGAAGTGCGTCAGCACATCATTAACTTCACTGTTTTCGTTCAAAATCATTTCAAAACTAATATCAAAACGATTCGTACTGACAATGGTGTTGAGTTTGCTATGTCAAATTTTTATGTTTCAAAGGGAATTATACATAAAAAATCTTGTGTTGAAACACCACAACAAAATGGCATTGTAGAACGTAAACATCAACACATACTAAATGTAACCCGGGCTTTACTTTTTCAAGCAAATCTTCCTCCTATTTTTTGGGAATTTGCTGTAAACCATGTTGTTTTCTTAATAAATGTTATTCCTACTCCATTACTTAATAACATCACTCCTCATGAAAAGTTGTTTGGAAAACCATATGACATTTCCTTTCTAAAATTGTTTGGTTGTCTCTGTTATGCTAGTATCATTACTGCAAATAGGAAAAAATTATATGATAGATTTATCAAGGTATTTTTCTTGGCTTCCCGCAAAATACAAAAGGTTATATTATCTTAAATTTAAAGTTTCATAGCATAGAGATATCAAGACATGTAATCTTTCATGAAAACCACTTTCCATATAAATTGGACAGTGGCTTGCCTAAAGACCCCAACACTTTATCTCTCTCTATTTCTAATGCATATAATTCTGCTTTTGATCTTTTTTCTGATACTGCACCTCCTGTCTAGCCATGTGCCTCTACTCCTGCACCCAATACTGCCCCTTCACCAGCCCCATTATCCTATGATCTTCCAACAAATAGTGCCTCTGCTCCTACATCCAACATTGCACCTCCATTAGAGTTATCACCGCCTGCATCTCCAGGAAGCATCTCACCCTAATTTCCAAGAAGATCAGCTCGTCCTCACCGAAAACCTGCCTATCTTGCAGATTTCCACACTGCAACCAACACTGTAAGTAGTAGATATCTTATTCATAATTACTTGTTTTACAATTCCTTATCTTCCAATTTTAGAAATGTTATTTCCTCTATCAATTCTCATCCTGAACCTCAGACATATAACGAAGCCTCCAAACATGCTTCTTGGCAATCTGCCATGCAAGATGAGCTTCAAGCTCTTATTGCTAACAATACTTGGCAACTTACCCCTCTCCCTCCAGGAAAGAAAACTATTGGTTGTAAATGGGTATATAAAATCAAATACCATTATGATGGCACTATTGAGCGCCACAAAGCTAGAGTTGTTGCCAAGGGTTCACCCAACTTGAAGGACTTGATTTCTTAGACACTTTTGCACCTGTTGCTAAACTCACTACCCTCCGCCTTCTCCTTGTTATTGCCACTACCAAAAATTGGATTTTAAAACAACTTGATGTTAATAATGCATTTCTTCATGGTGATCTCCATGAAGAGGTATACATGACTCCCTCACCTGGCCTCTCTCTTCCTTCTCCCCGACATGTTTGCAAGCTTCAACGGTCTTTGTATGGCCTTCGTCAAGCTGGTCGCCAATGGTACGCTAAACTTTCTACTTTTCTTTTATCAAATAATTACTCTATTTCTGTTGCTGATCACTCTCTTTTTCTTAAATATAATAATGATAAACTCACTGTTATTCTTGTTTATGTTGATGACTTGGTCTTAACTGGTGATGACATGGAGGAAATCAATACAATTACTGCATCCCTTCACCATCACTTCAAGATAAAAAAAAATTTGTCTTCATTTAAGTCAACGCAAGTATACTCTTGATCTCCTTCAAGAAACTGGCATGCTTGACTCTGCACCTGTGGCCACTCCTATGACTCTGCACCTGTGGCCACTCCTATGACTCTGCACCTGTGGCCACTCCTATGACTCTGCACCTGTGGCCACTCCTATGACTCACACCTCCCGTCTCTCTCCCCATCAAGGCTCACCTCTCGATGCTGATGCCACTTCCCAATACAGAAGACTCCTTGGGCGTCTAATTTACTTAACCAACACGTGACCAGACATCGCCTTCGCTGTCCACAATTTAAGCCAATTCATATCTACACCCACAACTCATCATCAGCAAGCTGTCTCACGTCTTTTGCGTTACCTCAAGGGCACCCCTGGTGAAGGACTATATTTTTCTCACACTAGTTCACTTCACCTCTGTGGTTTTAGTGACTCTGACTGGGCAACATGTCCTACCACACGCAAATCTGTTACTGGATATTCCATCTCCCTAATATCATGGAAATCAAAGAAGCAGCCAACTATCTCCCGCAGCTCCTCTGAAGCCGAGTATAGAGTCCTTGCCACCACCACATGTGAGTTACAGTGGTTGTCTTAGATTTACAACTTCCTCTCAACTTCCTCTCTCCCAGCCTGCAACCCTGTACTGTGACAACAAATCTGCCCTTCAAATAGCTTCCAATCAAGTTTTTCATGAACGAACCAAGCACATCGAAATTGATTGCCACCTAGTTCGTGAAAAACTTAACTCTGGTCTCCTCAAACTACTACCCATTACTTCTGCCATGCTAGTTGCTGACATATTCACCAAGCCCCTTGCTTCCGCACAATTCTCTACTCTCAAATCCAAGCTTGAGGGGTGTTAATATATTTAATTTTCTATTTTAAATTATTGGGCTTTGTTTGTTTGGCCCAACTTTCCACTTTTCTGTTTCAGCTAGGTTTTAATCTTTTTCTTATATATACACCATGTATTTTACTCTCTAATATACAAGTGAATAAAAGTTTTTTTTTATATTTATTTTTCTCTACCATTAGGGTTCATCAAAATCTCTCTTTCTTTATTACGATTACGTGCGATTACGTACGCTACATTAAAGCATCACATCAGACAAAAAATATTCATCTTCATTTACTCTAATAAGATCTTCATTCATAACATATCAACATCAGTATAAGAGACTTACCTCTCACATGTATGTAAAAGAACATATACATACCAACCAAAGTAAAAAATATATATATATATATGAATAAAAAAGAAATTTATTGAAAAACACGATTTAATCTACTCACACTATCTAATATATATCATCTTCTAAGCTACCGTTTCACATCAGAGAAAAGAGAGGAAAAAATAGCATAATCCTAGACAAAAATTTTAGAGCATTTTAAAATAAAAATTAAAGAGACAATGAAATTTTACGAAATAATTAAATTTTAATATATATATATATATATATATATTAAATTACCTCTACCTAACATACTCTTATTTTATGCTTAATGTTCCACGTCAATAAAGTTTAAATGCTTTTATTATAATATTTAAATTCTTATTTTCATTTTCTTTCACTCTTTTCAGATTATTTTCATTGTGGGGCCATCATACCGTTCTCTATTATTTTCCTTTGTACTATGCCTTTTGGCGATCTTGCTCCTAAGATAAGAGGACGAGAAAAAAAATCCAAACCCCAAGTTATTTTTACATACATTTTTTATGAAATTATTTATTTACTATTAATACTTTTAAAATAAGTATTCTCACAAACACTTTACCTATTATATGCAATAAATTTTAGTTTAATAACAGTATAAGTAAATGTCTCACTCTTTGTTTTCTCGTGCTTTCCTTTCAACTTTTATTTAAATAACATTTAAAATATCCTTCTTCTCCTTTAATCAAACTAATAGTTAAAAATAAACGGGAGTTTCAAATTTAGTATAGAAAATAATAATAATAATAATAATAATAATAATAATAATCACCTACATACACAGGTTTAACTAATTAATAAGTAAAATAATTACATGACATAAAATTTAGTATAACTATTTAATATAAAATAACATGGTGTTAAATGTTAATTAGTGGGTTTAATTTACAATAAGTGGTGTACACAAAGTCTACTTGAATTAGTCTACTAGAGAGACCCACATACTTTTATGTTGATTGGCTAAGGATCTTATCTTTAGGTTAGAAAATCACATCCACACAAGCTTTTCTTTGGTCACATGTGTTCAATGGGAGGAGAATTATTAGGAAAGGGAAGAAATAATGTTAGCCCTTCCATGGAAACACCATGTCAAGGTTGAGTAAATGAATCAACAAATAAATTGTTACTTGTTTGCTATGCCCAATTAAAACAAAGTGGAACCAATTCCAACTACTTTTGGTTTAGGGCAAAACCTAAACTCAAAATTTATACTTGTTTTAATTATGGTGAAAAAATTAAGTTTAGGATTATTCATATTTTTCGTGAAGGGAATGCGTGTGCTGATAAGTTGGTTAATTTAAAATTTATTCATAGAGAATCTTTTCATTGGTATAATAGGTTTCCATCTTATTTGTTCTTATAATTCTTTATTAGGTATAGTCTACCTATGTCAGTTTAACTGAGATCTTAAGTTGCATAATTATATCTAAAATGAAAACTTTTATTTAAAAAAAAATTAGGATTTGGACTATTTTAACTTAAAGATAAACATGCTATTTTTTTCAAATTTTTAATCAACTTTCATAAACCCTAAACCACAGAAACTTCAAGATGTTAACTCAATAATGGCACTGGAATCAATTAAAAACAGTAAGCCAATTGAGAGAAATAAATTTTTCAAAATCGTTGCCGGATTACCGTATTCTTTTTGGCAGAATTGTACACTTTTTTTTATTTTATTTATCATTTTTTGTGTACTTTGAATTTTTGAATGATTCTTTTTTCTACTCTTTTCTAACACTTTGAATATCACAAATCCAGAATTTCAGAATTTTCCAGTGAGTAAATCAATTGCAATAAGGAAAACAGTAAGCACTTTTTTCAGAAATAGAGGAATCCTAATAGGAATAAAAAACAGAATTATGAACTAGCAAAGACATAATGGAAAATGATGTATTGGAACTTGTATAGGTCTAGAATACAAGTATGAACTCAATTCTAAAAAGAAAATGCACAAAGGATCAATATCAATTCAGAAAATATATGACACTAAAGCAAGAAACAATCAAAACAAGAAAAGTACTACTAGAAGTAATGACAATTATGGAATAACATGACTAAGACAAAACTTGACATGATTACAAAATTAAAAGACACATCACAAATTTTAACAACAAGTCAAAGGAAGCTTAAGGTAAACTCTAGGAAGGATAATGCCATTCCAAAAGAGCAACTCATAAGAAGAATGAGTGCCATAAACCTTTTCACAAGCACTTGGTGTAAAAGAAAAACAGCAAGAAAACTCAAGTAAAATTCTAAAACAGAAACTTAAATTGCAAGAAATTAAAGAGCTCTTGAAATAAAGTGCACACAACTCAACAATTAAACAAGAATGAACCTAAGACTCTCATACCACATGATGTGATTCCACTAGCCATATAGAGAAAGGTTCTTGACCTTCTTAGGAATCACCTTGAGTTGGATATTATAGAGGCACTTTTCTTAGAGTTGGATCATTGTTCTAAGACAAGAACTCACCAAAAACTAGTACCAAATCCCAAACTCATTTGGATGAACCAATTTTAGTCAAATTGAACCGAACAAAAGAGTAAGAAAAGCAAAGGAACAAGATGAATGGACTGAAATATAAAACTGCCGAACCAAAACTCATAAAAAAACAGCAAGAACACCAAACCAAAACTCAAGAACACAAGCTAACAAAAACAATAGAAAGAGAAGAAAGGAAGGAGAAGAGAGTGCTCATGAAGATGGAAGAATGTTGGATGATCTCGCCACTAGAAGTGTGGAATGCTCCTAGATGAGAGTGATGCCGCCACTTGAGGACTCCAATGATCCATCAAGATAAGACTAGAGAAGAAGGCTCAAAGTTCACTCAAAATTTGAGTAGAGTTTTCTTAGATTAATTCCAATCTGAATTTTACAAAGAAAGCACCTCTATTTATAGCCTAAGGTGCTGAAAAATAGGTGGGAAATTTCAAATAAACTCATTCGAAATTCCCACCAAAAACAAGTCACATGGGAGGTGTGACCTTTTTCTACTATGACACCTCCCAAAAACTACACCTACACCACTCTCCTAAGTCACATGGGTAATGTGACTTTATTTTACATTTTCACACTCCTTTATTTAATAACCACACCTCCTAAAACTATACAAGAGTATTTCAAAGCTTGGCCTTGCCCCTCATGGGATGGACTTGGGCTCTTTGGGCTTTGGCCTTCTTGGGCTTGGGCTTGGGCTTTGGGCTTGGGCCTCATCTTTATTTTATGTCTTCTTTTAATTTTGAGAAGACTAGAAGGAAGAACTTCAAATGTGAGGGTGGATGTCCTCTTCCTCCATTAATAAAAGCCTCCTTTATTTGATTCTCATCAGCCTTTCCCTTGTTGTATAAATCTGGAGGACATCCACCCTGTTGTCTTCCACGAATCTACACGGAGCTTTGAGAGTCTCTTGGATCACTGTCCTCTGTCTACCCCCCTTGCCTGAGTTGGCCAGCTTTGCAAGCAGGTCAGCTCTGGCATTTTGCTCCCTCGGGACATGTATCAGCTCAAGAGCGTTGAATGCTCCCTTCAACAACTGGACGTATTTCAGATACGCCGCCATCTGTGGGTCCTTCGCCTGAAACTCACCCGACACCTGCCCCGTAATCAGCTGGGAGTCGCTTTTCACCAGGAGGTTCTGCGCGCCCATCTCCTTGGCCAGGAGCATTCCTGCTATTAGGGCTTCATACTCCGCCTGATTGTTACTCGCTTTGAAGGCGAAACACAGGGCCTGCTCAATCAGTATGCCGTCAGGTCCCTCCAAGACTATTCCCGCTCCGCTCCCTTGTTGGTTGGAAGAGCCATCAACCGAGAGTAGCCACTGCGAGCCCACTTCCACCTCTTGCTCACCTCCGGGCGAAAGTTCCGCTATAAAATCTGCGTACACCTGCCCTTTGATGGATCCTCTAGGCTCATACTGGATGTCGAATTCTGACAGTTCCACCGCCCAGCGCACCATTCTTCCCGCCACATCAGGCTTCTGCAGCACCTTCTGTATAGGGAGGCTTGTCATCACCACCACCGTGAAGCTGTGGAAGTAATGACGGAGACTCCTGGCAGAAAACACTACCGCTAGCGCCGCCTTCTCCAGCGCTTGGTATCTCGTCTCAGCTCCTTGTAATGCCTTGCTTACAAAATAGATGGGCTTCTGACTCTGGTCCTGCTCCTGGACTAACACAGAACTGATAGCCCGCTCCGTTACAGTAAAATATAACCGGAGGGGCACGCCCGTTACCGGTTTGCTGAGGACCGGTGGTGTTGCCAGGTACTCCTTTAGCTTAATGAAAGCCGCTTCGCATTCATCAGTCCATGCAAAGCGACTGTTTCTCTTGAGGCACTGGAAATATGGATGCCCCTTCTCTCCCCCGACGGAAACAAACCTCGAGAGCGCCGCCATCCGCCCTGTCAGCTGTTGCACCTCCTTTACCGACGTTGGGCTTCGCATGGCGATAATCGCCGCGCATTTGTCGGGGTTTGCCTCTATCCCCCTTTCTGTGAGCATAAAACCCAAGAACTTACCAGCCTCTACCCCGAAAACACACTTCTCAGGGTTTAAACTTGAGGCGATACTTGGATATTGTGACGAACAACTCCTCCAGATCCGCCATGTGCTGCGCCCTATCCTGCGACGCCACCACCATGTCGTCTACATAGGCGTACACATTCCTCCCGAGCATGGGCGCCAGGACCTTGTCCATTAACCTCTGGTACGTGGCGCCCGCGTTTTTCAGCCCAAAAGGCATCACCTTATAGCAGTAACTGCAAGTCTCAGTCATGAATGCAGTTTTGTTCTCATCTCTTGGGTGCATCTTGATCTGGTTGTACCCTGAGAAGGCGTCCAGGAAACTCAGCACCTTGCTGCCGGACGCACTGTCTACCAAGGCGTCAATGCTGGGCAACGGGTACGAGTCCTTTGGGCACGCCTTATTCAGGTCCGTGAAGTCCACGCACATCCTCCATTTTCCATTCGCCTTTTTCACCAAGACGACGTTGGCAAGCCACTCAGGGTATTGAATCTCCCTGATGTGGCCAGCATTCAACAGCTTCTGCGTTTCGTCTTTCACCACCTGCTGTCGCTCCTCATTGAACTTTCTCCTTCTCTGGCGCACGGGGCGGACCGTGGCGTCCATGCTGAGGTGGTGACACAGGAAATTGGGGTCGATGCCGGGCATATCCGAGGCGGACCGTGCGAAGGCATCCAGGTGGCGCGAAATCACTTCTGCCACCCCTTTCTGTTCTTCTGGGCTCAACGAACTTCCTAACTTGAATGTCTTGCCGCCAATCTCCCTTTCTACGGCGTTAGCCGCTGGCTGTTCCCTGCTGTCATCCTCGACGGGCGCCGCCTCTTCCACGGACGCTGCGTCCTCAGGGCCTTCCTCCATTGGTGCATCTGTTTCGGGCGTCGCCCTCGCCGGTATGGCCTCCTTAGGCGTCGACCCAGCGGGCGTCGCCTCAATCATTGTCGTGTCCGCGATCGACGGACGCTCATTTACCATGAACACGCCTCTCTTCGTTTTCAGGCTGTTCTCATAGCATTTCCTTGCCTCCTCCTGGTCTGACCTGATGACTATCACCTGGCCACTGAGGTCCGGCAGCTTCATCTTCATGTGGCGTGTGGAGGACACCGCGTTTAAACGGTTTAACGCCGGTCTGCCCAGCAAAATATTGTAGGCGGAGTTGGCGTTCACGACCAGGTACCGGATGCTCTCGGTACGGGAGGCTTCTCCGTCCGTGAACGTAGTCCTCAACTCCAGGTAACCCCGGACTTCCACCTGGTTATCCGCAAACCCATACAGGCACCCCGTGTAGGGCCTCAACAGATCGAGGGACAACCGTAACTTATTAAAGGTCGACAAGAACATGACGTCCGCCGAACTTCCCTGGTCGACAAGCACCCTTTGCACCTTCCTCCCGGCTGTGACGACTGAGATGACAACGGGGTCGTTGTCGTGGGGTACCACATCTCGGAGATCTCCTCTCGTGAACACGAGATCCGACTCCCATGGCTCCCCCGAGAGTCCCCGAGAGTATTTCTTTCGCTGGGAGGCGGTGGGTCCCCCGCCGGAAAAACCTCCAGCAATGGTGTGGACCTCGCCAAGCACAGGCATCTCGTGTGTTGGTTCTTCCGCCTACGGCGGCAAGGTGGCGGTCGTCGTGGGCTCTACGACATAATCCTTCAAAAACCCAGTCCTCACCAGCTCATCTAGCTGGTAACCCAACGACAGGCAGTTATCAATTTGGTGCCCGAAAGCCTCGTGGAATTCGCACCAAGAGTCTTTGCGAGGCCCTAACACGTTGTCAGTTTTCGTCGGTCGCCTCAGCCTCTCAGCTATGTTAGGTACGGCGATCAAATCCTTCAGCTCCACCACGAAGTTGTACCTCGCCGGTCTCGCTCTTTCCCTGGCCGGGCGATCACCTCCCGCTGGACCCCTGGACTGGGGCTTTCTGGCCTCGTAAGGGCGTCTCGCATCTGGCTTCTTTCTTCTCGTCGTGGTCTCATTGACCCTGACGGATTGAGCTCGCGCCGGTCCCCTCGGGCGTGAGGGTACGACGCTGGTGCGCTTCACGCACACCTCCCCCTCAGAAGCAATATGTTCTACCGCCCGACGCCGTAACTCAGCGAAAGTCCTAGGGCGGTTGCGAATGATGGATTCTCCAAAAGGACCTGGGCATACGCCTTTCACGAAGGCATACACGATCATAGGCTCCTCTGTCGTACCAACCTTCACGACCCGGGCCCCGAAGCGATTGATATACTCCTTCAGGGTCTCCCCTTGATACTGCTTCACATCAAACAGATCGTAAGAGGCCGGCGGCGGGGCTTTGTTTGCTAAGTATTGTTCCCTGAACAATTGTGACAATTGGCGGAAAGATGTGATATGTCCGTCCGGGAGGCTGATGAACCAGTCCATAGCCATCCCAGTCAGGGTGCTCATAAAGAGCTTGCACTTGGCAGCGTCAGAACCGCCTACCAAGACCATCTGTGTGTGAAATGCAGCAAGGTGCGTCTCTGGGTCCTCCATCCCAGTGAAGATCACCTTGGGTCTCGCGAACGTGTTCGAGATCACTGAATCTAGAATCTCCTGCGAAAAGGGAGTGGAAAACTCCCTTGGTGGGGAATGGTTCTCCATCTCGTCATGGCCATGCCGTCCCCGATCATTTCTCAGGCCCTGGCGCAACTCCTCATTTACGCGGTGGAGCTCTTCATTCCTCTCATGCGAGGCATCGAGATCTGCCTGCATGCGTTCCTGTTCCAGTTTCGACTCCGCCATATCTTGCTGCAGCCCCCTCATTATCTCCAGGACCTGTTGCATGGATAGTTCTGTTGGGGTTGCGCGTGCTGTGCCTCGTCTGGTGGGGGCCATTGTCACTCCAACCTCCTCCAACGTTACCGTAACTTGGTAGATTTTCTCGAACTTGTGATGAGACTAATGTTTTATATCGGCCCCACGGTGGGCGCCAAATGTTCCGTCCGGTTGACTGGGACGTCTTCGTGCGCGACCTCAACCATCAGCTAGGGACTCCTTCCCACTGGTTACCTGTGGATTCCTGCAAAAAGAGGACAAAAGGGCGCCCCTAGCGGCCGTTTGCACTCCGACGCTCAAGTCAGCCAGCAAGAAACACCAAAACTGTGCACCTCCGTCTCCGAGCGCCGCGTATGACACTCTGAAGGTGGTAAAAAGAACTGTGTATTGTGTGTATGTTTTCTCCCTCAGGCAAAGATCTTTCCCTAGTCCCTTGTACGCAACCTCAAGGCACGAGCAAACAACTAGAGAGTTCTGGGAAATTTGCCAAAAGTTCGAACCCCCTTTCCAACATTCTCAGCACTATTTAAACTACCCAAGCATTTAAAGCGCCTTAACGCGCCTTTAATTACAAATGTAACGCACTCAATCAGCGTATCTAATTAGAAAACGTAGCGCATTTAAGACGTTGAAACGCTTGGGAGCCATTATAGTACCTGAATGTTCGAAACGGAAACTGTATTGAATGACTTTAATTACCTGGCACCTGACTAGAGGGTGTTTCTATTCTGACATGGCTGTCGTGTCTCACGACTCCGTGACCCCATCTGGGGGCGCTTCTGCCCATCTGGGGACGTTTCTACGTGTGAGTCCTCCTGTTTGGGAGTGCTACTGCGCTAGGGGTGACTTTTTGGGTGCCAACTCATGCCCCCAATCATCTAGCCACGTACTTTGAGAGCGTATCTACCTTCCTCTCGTACCCTGCACCCGGCTACCCTGGGCGTGACCTTCCTCTTGAGTCGTATCTGTCCCAAAGGCTCATAGTATGTTAAATTAAACATTAAAAAATATCCCAAACCACTTTTTCAACTCTTAATGACAAATCTACTTTAGTGTTTTTTGGTTTAGTGATAAAAAAATATTAATTGATAGTTTATCCTTTCACGAATTTTTCAAAGTTTGATGATTTGGAACACAAATCTCATTCATAATTTAAATTGTAGTTATTTTTTTTTTGTAAAAGTATAAATATTTAAGCATTGTTTTGTAAAATTATGTCTCACAAAAATCGAGAAGGAAGTGATAAAAAAAATTAGCCTTTGTACAGATTAAAATAATTACATTAAGTTTTAAGATAAATCACTTTGCTCAAAATATAATTTTGCGAGCTCTCGTCCAAACACACTTTTGTAACCTGCTATGGCTAATTGAAAGATTAGAAGAAAAGGGAAACAGATATATAAATGTAAATTTTATAAGTGTGCAACTAAATAGATCAATTTGCGGGTAAATTTTTTATTTTTAACTTGTTTCTCTAGTACAATGAAATAATTAAAATTATAAAATTATTAATAATATTAAATTTTATAGTTTTAATTTTTATTTGTTCTTTTCAAAGTCACTGGGTCAATTGGTGAACTAACTTGTTATGTGAGCAAACATCTATAGACCAAATTTGTGGGCCATACCAGTCCACCTGCAAATCAAAGTCTTTGTACTTCATTAAATTTCATACACATTTGCATTATACTTTAATTGGTTTAATTGGCCATTTCTAGAAAAAAAAAACTTTACAATTTTTCATATTATATTACTGGTTCGTATATTTTCCTAACTAGGGGACCGAATATAGTATCACACTCATATATGAATTTAAAAGGAAGTGAAGTACAATGATATGTCAGTTTCTTTGAAATTTCAAACTTGTATCGTATAATGAGTACTTTGAAAATTTAATTTTACTATTAATTTGTATAAACAATCAAAATAAAAATAATCAGAAAATTAATAATAATATATTAAAAAATAAACTATCTCTTCAATCATTTAATTAGTTTACTTTACACAATTTGTGTATACAAAGTCTACTTGGAGTCTTTTCTATTTTGTTTATATTTGGGACTTCGTGTTTCAGGGGAAGTAGACTAAATAGGTAAGAGGAGAATTTAGTTCAGTGCCACTTTTCTTAAAAATAATAAATGAGAAAATAATCTGCTATGCCAAATTATAAATGGAAAATATGCTTCAATAATATAGATTGGAACGGTTGTTGAAACATTATTCAAACTTTAAATCATTTCAAATATTATTATTAGGATTTTTGGATTAATCATTGTATTGTATTTAAGATATTATTAGTTTTGAAACTTGAAATTTTATTTTAGTGTATTGAAACAAGTTTTCAAATCATTAAAAGAATGAAAATTTGTCTTTAAAACTACTTTTTATTTTTACGAAAAATATTAATGTTTCGATCTTAAATTTTTGAGATAATATTATTAAGATAAATCAACACATTTAATTTAAGGTATTGTTCAATTTAAAATGATGTTTTATTTTTTTAAGTTTAATTTAATTTTAAAAATCCATTTTAGTAAGATGAAATAATTCACTCCATTTATATTTATATATATATATATATATATTATATTTTCATTATATTTATGATATAAGATCTTCAACAAATATTTCAATATATTTTTAATATATTTTTTACATTTATCAAAGATAGATATGCAAAGTATTTCGTATTTATGTTGCTATCGTTTCAAACTACTCTTTCTTTATGTGATATTTTTAAATGTTTTTTTTTCAATCCACCATCTTTTATATCCACAAATAACTTTTTTTTTAACTATCAATTTATAATAATCTTATATTTTAATTGAAATGGTTGATTACCAATTAAAAAAATATGATTTATTCATTTAAGTTAAAAAGTATACTTTTAATCTCAATATAATTATTTGATTGTAATTATACGAAAACAAATGCTTATATTAAACTAAAATAAGAAATCCAGGAGGAACTCATTATTAGTGACGACAGGTGAATGGTTGTGACCTGAGTGTCACACACGGAGAATCCATTAGTCTTGGGCCCATTAAGAAACCAAAAGTGTGTTCTATAGCGAGTGGGTTTTTTCTTTCTGCACTCCCATAATTACTGCATCCACATACTACGAGAAAAAGACTAAAATGTCCTCTCTCCCCGTCGTGCACTGCATTCTCGGAGAGGAAAAAGAAGAGAGTTGTTCGGAAAGCTTATTCTAAAAGTTTATGTACCAAAAAGTTTGTTCTTTTAAATTTTGTTCCAAAAATATCTTTCTAAAATGTAATCTACATATTCTGAAAAGTTCATTCTCGAAGGTATTATATATTTTTTAAAAAATTTGTTCTACAAATTTTGTTCTGAGAACTTATTTAGAAAATTATGTTCCAAAAATTATATTTTAGAAAACTTATTTTTAAATATTTGCAGCACATGTAATTCAAAAGTTACTTTCACAAAATGATTATTTTAAAAAATACGAGGGTGCAGAATGAAAAAGCTTGAAGAGTGTTTTATTTGAAGGCCCTTTTGGTAAGCTAAAGGCTTCAAAGAAAAGGCCACTTTAAAGAAAAAGTCCAGTGCACTTTCCAATGTCTCTTTGTGGGTTATGCTTTTGTATTTAGGCAATTACTTCATGCACCATATTACTGCATTTTAGAGTGAAAAGACGAAAATATTCTTAAATAAAATGAGGTAAAAAGATATATATTCTGAACCTGGAATATGTTTTCGGATTTTCTTTTTCAGAACAAACTTTTTTATATTGCGGAATTTTTTTTAAATGAAAATTTAATTTTTTAAATCTATTTTGAATTTTTATTTCGGGAATACAATAATCTCTTATTAGTTTTCCAAAATGTGTTATTTCCAATTTTGGATCTTCTTTTTAAAAATGTATTATTTCCAAATTTTGGATCTTCATTTCTAGAATGAAAGACATTTTCTTAAATGTAGAAGCACTTAGAGTGCAGATTCAAAAAAGGTTGGGTATAGAAAGAATTTGCCTTATATTTATCTTATTAAAATCTTTGTACACCCTTTTATTTATAAAAGTTAAAAAAGTTTTAAAGGAATCATATTATATTTCATTCGTTGCAATGTGACAAAATGGGTTAGAACACTTGATAATAATATATATCCACGATTTTAAATTAAACATATGCTATTTTTGTTTTATTTCAAATGAAATTTAATCAAATAAACTGAAAATTCAAGCTTACCAAATCATTCATTGACTACATTACCCGTGATTAAAAGGAATTCTTAAAAACGACAACTCAAACAAATAAAAAAAATCAAAGTGCAATAAAATTGTGATTTTGAAGTTTTTTTTCTATAAAAAAAATGTCTTCCAAGACAAATTTGGATATGCCAAGTTATTTATTTATTTTAGAAAAAAAAAATTAAATTAGACAATTCTAGTTAGTTTCACTTATAAGTTAATTTGTTCTATTTGGACCAATGCCAAATGTCTACAAATACCAAGGCCTTATATAGTTAGACAAATTTTCGCTCCACTTTCATATTTTTTTTTTTAATTCCAACAATATCTTTCTAAGTATGAATGGATAGCGGTTTTTTTTTCTTTATTTTTAAGTCATGGTGATGGTTTGTGGTGACTAATGGTGAAAGTTGGTAGTTAAAGTAAGTTTTGGGGTGTTTTTATTTATGATGGTTGTGTTTTTGTTCGCTTATTTTTTTCATTTTTTTGGAATCCATAAAACCTAAAATATACTCAGGGAGGTGCAAAAATGTAGTACAAAAGTAAAAAATATATATTTTTTCACTGAAAACATCAAATACAATGAATCTTCTTGTCAACCCTCTCATGCATGCTTAAATGATGAAACTACTCTCTCAAATGTTGCGGCTAGAGAAGAATGGAAGCATTGCGGCTGGAATGAGGTATGGGCGTGCAGTGTGTAGTTAAGGTTATTTAAAAAGGTAAGGTTATGCTTTATTTAGGATTATTTGAAAATTTTAAAAACGGTTAAAACCAACTTTTTACAATTAATATGGAGGTGGAGGGAGAAGTTATGGAGGTGGAAGGAGAATTTGTTTATAGTTAAAATTCAAGCCTAATAAACTAGCCCAACAAAAATTTAATATGGTCATTACATTTTACATCCCCATGGTTTGAACTTACATCCCCATAGGGTGGTGAAATGTAGAAAATACTCATGATTCACATTTATAAAACACCTTATCTTTTCTCCTTTCCCTCATTTCATCTTCCTCCTTCGCTTGCAGCCCCATTTGTTGCAACGTGCACCCTGATTTGTTGCATCGTTCGTGTGTGAGAGGCTTTTTCAAAACAATGTTTCTCTCCGAAGAACTGTCTCAAACTCTATTATCTTGGCACTTCGCTTGAAGATGCTGATTTTTGTGAATATCTCTTTGTTATCATTAGTTCTGGTTTACTATAGATTGGGTGGGTGATTCGGGAAGGTTATAAATTGCATAATCCAGAACTTATTTTAACTTTTGTATACATTTTGGATTACATTCTCAAATGAATTTATGGATCTGGAAATGCATTTTAGAATGTAAAATCCAGAATGTCCTTTTAAAAAATAGTTCATTAATAAAAAATCATTTGACACTTATGGCTAGAATTAAAGGTGGTGCATCTCAAGACGATGCTAAATAGAAACTGCTAACGTCAATCTACAAAAGAGCTCGGGAACAAGTTGTCGCTGACGTTGGTGATGATGTCTTACATAAAGTTGCAGGAGAAATGCTTAGCAACAAGGATTTTCTGGTGGACCTTTTAATACCTCCATACTTATAAATTATGCATATTACGTTGCATTAAGAGTATGGGAGGGTGAGATAAGAAATAAAAACTTAAAAATGATTTTATGTTTGATCATTTGTTATTATTTATAGTTAGAAAGACCGATATATTTTTGTTAGGATTTAGGAAAATTAAATTTGGTATCCTAAAGATGCAAGTTAAGTAAACTTGGGATAACTCATCCTCAGATCGAGGCTCTCATGCTCAAATTTGGATTCTTGTCACTGTGCAATATCAACTATGAGACTATTGATAAAGGTCTCATATTAGCCTTTGTGGAAAAGTGGCATCGAGAGACTAACATTTTTCACCTTCTCGTTGGTGAGATGACCATCATATTGGATTATGTGTTTGTGTTGTTACATATCCCCATCATGGGACAATATTCAGGATATGTGACATTGGATTGCTCATTAGTGTCAACATTGTTGGTTGAGCTCTTCGAGGTGGACTTGGGTGATGCAACAACTAAGTTGAGGCAATGTCGTACACACATGTCAGACTAAGTTGGTTGTGAGTGATGAATCCATCAGAGATGGGAGTCTACAACTCGCACTTATTTGTTGCATCTTACGAGATGCATAGTCTTTGCAAATAAAAGTGTGACATCTATTAGTGTGTCGTACTTGCAGTTGTTCAACAATTTATGTATGTGTGGTGGATACTCATGGGGCACATCATTGGTTGAGCTCCTCAGGATGGACTTAGGTGATGCAATGGTTGAGTTGAGATAATGTCGTGGCACACACGCCAGACTTAGTTGGCTGCAAAGGTATATGAGGAGTGTTGCATCCACCAGAGATAGGAGTATAAAACTCAGACTTATTTGTTGCATCCTGTGGGATGCCTAATCTTTGCAAATAAAAGTGCGACATCTATTAGCATGTTGTAATAAATGACATGTAGTTGCACTTTGTTGACCACCTTGTTAGAGGTGTGACATTAGATACACATCTATTTGCATGTGCAACCTTACATGCACTTATTTAAATTTGTGTTACATCCTTACATACTTTGTGGGACGAAGGAAGATTGGTCATCTGTATTACGACGTCATCAGTCCCATAGTCCGGATGATGGCGAGACACAACAACCATCACAACATGAGCATGTTTGTCGGTTGAGTAATTTATCTTGTTATATATCTATTGTTTATTTACCTTTATTAATTATTTTAATATATTTAATAACTCATGTCATTTCACTGAATGCAGAGTATATTCAGGATGACCGTCGACATCCTGCAACGTATGATGGATTGTAAGCATATTTCTTAAAATATTTCAACGTGGAAACACTACAAAAAAGCTTGTATGTGAAGATTATAATATGACGGTTATTAAAAATCGTCACAATTAGCTGTATAATACGACAACTTCATAATCGTCATAATTATCCTTTGAAATGTGACATTTAGAATCGCCATAATTATCCTTCGAAATAAATGTTCTCTCGCATTTCTTTCCCTTTGTAACATTTCTCTTTCCAATGTTTTTTTTTTTCGTATTCCCCTCTCAGTGAACCTTCCCCTCTTTCGTATTCCCTTCACTGAATCTTCCCCTCTTTCGTATTCTCACCGCAACACAACCCCTCTCACTAAATCTTCCCTCATTTCGTATTCTCCTTTCAGTGAACCATTCTCATTCTGTGAAACTTTTCTCTTCTCACTGCAACCCATCTCTTCTTACTTTCATCGAAAACCATTCACATTTTCACTCTCACCGGAAGCCACTCACAGTCTCATCGCAAACCCCTCTTCTCACTCTCACTGAAAACCCTTTTTCTCAATCGCACCGCAAAGCCTTCTCACTCTCACTGTTCTCAGCCTCACCGCAAACCATCTCACTCTTCTCACTACAATTTTTGGCCACCATTATCGTCGTAATCTTTGGTTTGTTGTTGCAATAGGTGCGTCATTGCAACGATCCTTTTTTTTTTTCAAGTTTATGTTTATATGTGTATTTCCTTTGCCGAATATTATTTTAAAATTGGATTGCATATATATTTTGTTCAATACAGTTTGAGGGATGGGTTGAAATGCATTGAATACGATTTTGAAATGCCAATGTCAACTCAACTTCTCTGTGGGTCATCTCTTGGGCACAATGATGTGAAAATATATATATTTTTTTATTCATATGTTATGCTTGGGTGGATGGTTAGACCATGGTGAAAAGATGAGCAATTTTTATGCTTGTAATCATTACGAAGCAGTTAAACAGGAGGGAGTGGTAAGGGACATTGGAATACTCCTTGATTTAGGTTTTAGACTTCCATTATCTCACTACCCCTAGCATATATTTTTATAGCAATATTTGCTTATGAACTTAATCTTATTGCATGTAGTATGATGAAACTGAAAGAAGAATAGAAAGGGCAAATAATTTTTTTGGAGAGGTATTGTTCTATTTGTGTTGTTTGATCTTATTTTAAACATGGCAGGAATGTCAGAATTGACTAAGTACTATCAAATTAGGTGTTTTTTTACCTCTCGGTTTGTCTTTTTTATATCTGACATATTCAAAGGGCCATAACCTCTATGTCCCTTCCTAATGGAACCCTCAGTGATTGGTGATTTCCTATCACGTTACCAGCATAAAGGTTATGCTAAATCCATGAAGTTGTTCGACCATGTAATCTTGTATGAGCTATTTATGGATTTGGTAACAAAATTCAGTTCAGGTATAAAGCCGGAGGGTGAAAGAAAATAATAAATCTTTTAATTTCCAAAAACTTTTGGTTTCAAAAATTAAAATAGTTATCTGGATCATGGTAGTAAGTATCGTACGATTCATGGTACAAGTCGTACAATAGATACTATTTTGGGTGCCCGCGATACGAATCGTGAGAATAATCGTTTTTGCTCCCTTATCGCAGTTGTATCGTGTGAATCATGATACAAATCGTACTAATCACAAAATGATTCCATATCGCGACTTGCTTTTATGAAAAATCCAAATTTTAATTTGAATTATTATATAAAAACTCTAATTTTAATTTTATTTGCTTTTATAAATAAAAGCCCTAATTTTAATTTAGCTGTGAACTTGTGCATCACTTCGAACGTCCCCTGCTCATTTCGAAAGTTCCTTTGTACATTCTTCTTTTCTATGTTCTTCTTCTGACCAACAGAAACCCTAGTTTGAACAACAACTGCGACGACAACGACAACTGTGACAACAAACGACAATTGCGACGTCGACGAACGACAGCTGCGACGACGAAGGCAGTTTACGCCCTTCTTCTCTACAACAACGACTGAACTTGAAGGTGTGAATGACAGCAGCGACGACGACAAAGCTAGCAACAACGACAACGAACGAAATTGTTTTTAGGGATCTTGTGCAGTAACCACACTGTTTTTTGAGGTTGTGTTTATGAAATTGTGTGGTATATATATGTAGATAAAACACTCAAAATGAAATATGAGGTTGTTTTTGTTATTAATTGCATCTTTGTATTTCTACATATCTTATATATTTAATTATATGTTAATTTTTTTAATGTTTATGAATCTTACGATTCACGATATGAAACGATACACGATTCAAAAAATCAACTCTCTGATACACTACTTGTATCTCGATTCAACTACCATGATCTAGATAACCTTTAACCACCAAATTTAAGATGTTATTGAAATATTTGTCCACTTTATATGGTGGTGTTTTACAAACAGAGGGAGAAGATAACTTTACATGGAATATTTTTATAAATTGCATCTCATTTTTAAGATTGGTAAAATGAGAAAGTAGTATTGAATCTAAATAATAAAATTTTGAATGTGTAGGAAATTGAAGTCCTATGTAACACTAGAGAAATGGAATCATTGAATAAAATATTAACTCATGTAAATTTGTTTTTGGTGTAAAATATGGGAATGCACTGTTTTTGTTTTTCTTAATGGCATGTTCATAATATGGGAAATAATATGTTGATGTTCTTTATCGTCTTTGTTTTTTTTCCTGATTTTTTTGTTTATGAAATGAATTGTATATGTATGAGTGTGTGTATTTATAAGTTTCAAAATTTGATCATTTGAACTTAATACCCTCACAATTGACTATTTCTGTTGTGGTGAGTTTGAATTTATCTTTTCTTGTGGGTTTATATGGAAAAAGAATAAAATTCTTTGAAGTTTGTCATAGTGGTTTACTCAATGCTAGTTTAAGCCTTTTTTTACTTTGATTCTTAATTTCACAATTCAAATTTTAGCTGCTAGAAGTTCTTAAAGGAGAAAACTAAAGGGGGGCATGCTACAAGCTAGAAGATATTTTTGCACAAATTTGCAGGTGCATCATGGTGGAGCTAGATCCACGACTTCATGATTAAAAGCTAGGGTAAGTAATTAATGTCAATATTATCTTCTTAGATGTTTTTCTTTTACATAATCCAAGGATTCTTTTAAATGTCTTAGAATTTAATGACAACATAATTATGATGCTTTTAAAATTGATCGTTAACCGTCTTTCACATTCATCAGGTACTTCATTGTGGCTATTTGTTCCACTTGATGTTTATACGGATTACACCAATGTTTATAATTTTTTTTATGCGTAAATATGTTTATTAATAACCATGTTGCATTGGTGTTAATTCTTATAATGACTTGTTTATAAATAATCAACAACTTATGCTTATTTATAATAATCAATGTTTTTTCCTGGTGCAAGAAATTGATTTTTTATTCAAGATTTTTTAATTGTTTTTGGACAATATATATGATGTCTGAATGAAGGTGGGAGCTTGTCGGGATAATCAATTAGGCACTAACATTATTTTAATGCGAGGAAAAGAAACTGAGTTTATTTCTTCTTTTTCTTTTTTGATCTTGGGAAGAGGAGAGTTTGATGTATACTTGAGGAAAAATATGAAAAAAAAAAATTATTGGTATTCATAATAGAATTCGAGAGCCTCTCTTACTGAGTTCATTATTAAAATTTGGAATGGTATTGTTTGCTTGTTTGGTATTAATGTGTGTCTGCATTCTTAACTTTTACAGAGACGAAGAGAAGAAGATGGGAAACCTAGTCAAGGAAGATTTTGGATGTCTATATCAAACTAACACCTTGGTGAAAAATTGTGTTGTTGGAGAATATTTATTCATTTTTTGCAATTTTTATTTGAGAACATATTAGTTTCTTGTTTGTGGTTTATTAACGATTTTCATTTTGCAGGGCATTAGGCATGTTTCTTGTGATAACCTGGATGATGAGGTTGTCCCAAGAAATTGAAGAACTACTCTTTTTTTTTTTAAATAAAGCACAAGAGTATCTGGTGAGGATGTTATTATTGGAAAGACATGTGGAAAATTTGTTACGGACATATATATATATTAATGAGATATACAATACTATACTTAAAATTTTATTATAATATTATTTTCATCTACTTTTTAGAAATAAAATTGATTTTAAACATTATTTTGTTTATTTCAAATACCGGATGTTGAAAAAATGGTACTTCATCACTAAACTAAAATATTATAGGATCAAGTGGAGGTAGCAAGACAAATTAGGACGTGACTTGTAATGTCCAAATATAAAACAATTGATTATTTTGACAATTTAATGTTATCATTTTGATTCACTTGTAGTTTCAAATATTTTGATATTATCAACTTTGTTCTTTCAATGAATGAATAAAGTCATCTTTTGATTATAAATATGTGTTTATATTATTCAATTATTAGTATTTATAGAGTTTAATTATATTATGAAATTAATTTGTGTTACGATTTAATTTATAATGAAGTTTAATTATATTATGAAATTTAATTATTATATAAAGTTTAGTTATACTATGAAATTAAATTCTAAAAATATAATTGAAAAAATATTAAAAATTATAAAATTAAAATAAAATATTTAATATTTGAATTACGACAATTATAATGGTTATTATAAACGTTATATTATATTGTATTAAGTGACGTTTAAAACCGTCGTTATTTACACTGATATTGGTTTATCCAGTTTGAAAATTATGATATTTATAATTGACATAAATTACACGCTTAAAACTGTCACTTTATATAATGTATTATATGACGTGTGTTACAACGATTCGCAATAGATCGTCACATTATACTTTGTGACGACCAGATCTATGGTGGTACGCACCTCTACACCCGTACATTGTGGCGATATAAACACCACTTTATACAAAAATAATCGTCATAACATACACATTTTTTTTTTGCAGTGGAAGAAACTTAGAATGCACTGCAGTTAGTTTGTCGATCACAGATGAAAGGACTATCTACACTAGACGTTTGCGTTGCGTGTTGTATGAGGTGATTAGGACATAGTACTTAGATATTTTTTCTTATGTACTCATGTTTTCTGTTCTTAAGTTCCAAATTATATTGTACATGAATTTTAATTTATAAGAATATTATTATTATTAATTTATGAAAATATTTTTACTATGAATAAAATTTAATTTTACATTAAGAAAATTAAATTTTGTATTAAAAAAACAATTTTGTATTACACGTCTTAAACAAATAAATATTTTTTTTACAAAATATGTATTCCACAATACACCATCTGAAATAGAAAAAGTAGTATTTTGGAATATATAATCCAAAATAAATATTTTGAATTCTAAATTTTTGCATTGTGGATTTTTTTTTCATTTTTCTGAAAAGTAAAATTGAGAATTCAATTTTTATGGAGTTCGAATATATGAGACTGGAGAATGCAATGACCCTTGATATGTATAAGATACTGACAATTACTTATTGTACCTCCTAGTTTTCTTCTTACACTCCATGTTTATTTTTTTTATTTTTTTTATCTCTGGCTACTTTTGTGCCTTTTTTAGTTGGCAATCTTATGAAGTACGGGTTGATAGCAAATGATTTCAATAGATACAGGAAAATAGGAAGTTATACGAAGCAATTACCTAATAAACTTGGGCCTTTTTTAAACTAAGCTTACTACAATACGCAATTTTTTTCCTCCATTTTCATATTTTATGCTGAAAATCAGTTTTAACCTTTTTCACCTATTTAAATAACCTATGTGACACTCTTATACCTCTCTTCTAGTCGCAACACTTTTATTCTTCTCTAATGACAGTATTTGAGAGAGTATTTCCATCATTTTAACATGTGAAAAAGTTAACGAGAATATTTGTTGTATTTAACATTAAGATATTTTTGTTCAAGTTTTACACTTTATATTTGCACCTCAATGTTTTTTTTTTCTGAATTTTGTGGGTTTCAAAAGAACAACTAAAAAATTAAAATAAAATAAAATGTTATTTTCGCTCAAACTAATAATAAAAGTAACCATATTTTTTAAATATTTTTATTTATTTTATTGATTCAATTTTTTCATTATTCGAAAAAAAACAATTTAATCATTGTGAATTTTATATTTTTAAGACACAAGTTAACTCAAATAATTTAATACTCTTATTTAAATTTTCTTAATATTTAAAAATAAACAAAATCAAACATATTTTTTAAAATGAAAAAGAATCAATTTACACATCACATTTGCCTAACTTCATTTTTTTTACAGAAAATTTTATTTGAGACATATTGAATTTTTAGTTTATTTTTATTTATATATATTTTTATGTAGATTAGACGTTTTGTTAATTTTAATTTATACTTTAATTAAAGACTATTGTTGAAACTAAAAAGAAAAAAGTATAGAGGTGTGCGAAAAGGTACGGAAGTGCAAGAAGAATCTTTCTTACAATATGGAAAAAGTGACCCAACAAATATGAAGACCTTCGTTATTTTCTCCTTGCGAAGTATATAAATAGAGAGAGAGAGAGAGAGAACAGTAAAATGATGAGGATGTTGAAAGTAATGGGAAAAAGAAAGATTAAAGAAGTGTGCATGGTAGTGAGGTTAGGGGGAAAAACATCTCAAAAGAAACAAAAAATGTGTGTTGAGAGGTGGTGGTGGTGGAGTGGTTAGTGGATTGTTTTGTGGTGTTGAAGCCTTCTTCAACAAATGAAGTGAAAAAGGTCAAACCCAATTGGTTAAGCATCACGATCAAATACGTCTCCAAGACAAAAATGGAGCAAAGAGTCATGAATTTAGTTGGGAGAATCATATAAAAAAGTGAAAACCAATTTTGAAAGAGAATGAGATCTTTGAATTCTTGCATCATACATTGTTATGGAATGGGAAGCTCGTATCTAATCCCTTTGGACCACAATCACATTTCTTGGGGCCCCCACACCACTAAAAAATTATGCTTTCTTACCATCCAAAGGAATTTCATCATTCACACGATTTTGAAACTGTGAAAAAGAAACCCTTAACCAAAACAGTTATAAACATGTAAATGAGCAGAAGATAAATAGTTGTGTTGGCTAATGAGTGATTAGAAATGAGTAGGTGTTGTAGTTTGAATAAAATAGTAGATTTAAGATTACCCTTGTGAATTATTTTGGCTCAAAGTTTGAACCCTAAAGTTTTTAACGTCTGTGTTGTGGTGTTGGGTGTGGAAAAGTTTTGGTTTGGGTTACTTTACGTTGGAATTGCTCAATTATTTCATAGAGTTCGACATTGGTGGGCCACGCCAGTCAGAAGGAGTACCAATGATGCAAAACCACTACCCTCCATTTCATAAAGATGTCTTCCACACTTTTTATTTTTCTCCAAAATATATTTTACCATTTCAAAATATTTTCAAATATCAAAATCACTCATTATAAATATCAATCAAGACTATGAGAATTTTTTAAAATATATATAACTAAATATGTAATATATAATTGAATGAAAATTTTATTTTATAAGTCTTTGAAAAAACCCCTCTTTCTCTGTTGTGTTTTTGAAGCAAATATAAAAACAAAAGTCAGTTTTATAAAATTATATTAAGTCATTTTTTACTATAAGTCATATAAAGTCTTTTAAAATTTATCTTATCGAAAATTGTTACATGTAATTTTAATTTATAAATTAATTTTATAAGATTAATTTTTTTTTTTTTTTAATATTTTAAAGCTTAATTCTTAACATATTATCTTTTTAAGAATTTCTTTTGACAACTCTTTTTTATCTGTTTTTATTTTGTTTTTGAATTGAATCTCAATATTTATATTCAAATTGTCGATAATTAAAATTAAACTACTTCACAATATAATTTTTTTGTCTAAATTTAAAGTATAAGTTATATCTTAAAAATATTTGTTTGTTATAAATTTTAAGAGTTCAATAAACACGTACTATTTGTCAAATTGATAGAAAACCAATTTGGTCTCATTTCTAGATGATTATTATTAAAGTAAATAATGATATTTTTTTTTAATAATTAGATGATAATACCCGCAGGATTTTTTTTTCTCAAATTTAAATATAACACAGTTTATACATAAAATATTTATTTATTGTAAATTAGATAAAATAAATATTTATCTTATATTGTAAAAACGGTGACAAAATAACAAATTTCTTAATTAAAAATAAATATTCATATCGTGTTTCTCATTTTTTTAATACCATTCTCTACTTTATAACAATAATATCAATTTATTTTTATTCATTAAATAAAGTCGAATATATGAAATATAGAAATGCTATTTAATATTAATAAAAAATGAAAGTTTAAGTAGATGTGATCTACTTATAAAAGATATTATAATTGAGCATCTCTCTTATAATTTCTTCTAGTATTATTTTTTAGGTGAAATATGATTTCAAATTCTTAAAAGGTATATAGTGTTTTTCATTTAATCTCTAATAAAGACATTAAAATTAGAAGTGAGTCCTACAACTAATATTTATTTACCATGTCAGTCCTTATATGGATGGAGATTAATGAGTACTACTAGTTTTGTTTGTGTGCCACTCTAAATAACAACTTATCCCCAAATTAAAAGGTTTACAAAAATTGTTTTTGCTTTATTAGATCAATATGAATGATTTCAAACAAGTTATTCTTACTTTTTTCACACACAACCTACTTTTCTCTAACCTACACCCCAACCCTTTTTTTATAAAGATTTTTTTTATAAGACCACACCTTTATTTTAACATTGTTATTGCTACCGTTCTCGCATGTTGTCCCATCCTCAAGTATGTTCTAAACAAGTTTTAAAACAAAAATGAACATATAAATACATCTAAATAAATAACACAAACTTTTTTGAAGTGTACTTGTATAAAAGTACCGTTCCTATATTTCTTTTTGAAAAGCATGAAAAGTGATTTTTCAAGTTCATTCTATTGAACAAAAGTCAATAGGATGCTCTTCCCCCATTGTTCTCACCCTGCTATAATTGCGCACAAGTTGTGAAAAAGTACCAAATCTAACACTTTTTTTTTGGAGTAGCTATGGAAAATCAAGGTTTGGTTGGTCATGTTCTCCTTCGAATATTGGACCTGGAAAACGATTGTTACTTGGAGAATGATTGTTGGACGCATCTGTCAGTCGATTACTTTTACCTTTGATTCTCTTATCTTACTACTTTCGTTTTCTCTCACAGTTATCCGGGGACACAGGTTCGAATGGTACCTGCAGAAGACACTCCGAAGATCTAGTTAGTAAAAAACTAGACTTTCAGTTGCTAGAGCACTGTAGATAATGACGTATATGATTCTTGGAATTTGCACTATTTATATTACCTTAATGACGTACATGATTAAGGAATTAGTTCGTGTTTAAGATTACGCTAAATAACTTTTATTTATGGATTAGCCTTGTTGACTAGGTCAATCCATGACTTATCGTCATGAGTCGGTCGATCACGTTATACCTCACGACATTTGCGATCAAATAATTATAACATTAAATAAGTCAGAATAACCGTCCAACCGTGATATAAAAAAAAAATATTAGTTTTTTTCACAAGAAACTTTGTCTTATCATAACTTTTGTGTTCAATAAATGGAGTTTATGTACCCCAAAACAACAATGATCATCAAAGTTTTAGCAAGTAAATTGAAAATAAAACTTTTTTTAAGATAATAAAAAAAATGAAAACCTAAGAGTGTGAGGAATCAAGTTGGGGTGTGAATGGGCCAGAGAGAGAAACCATGGGCAACAAGGGCAGGTTCTTTGTCCCTCCCTCTTTACTACCTCTAATCATGAAGAGATAACCCAAAACTAAAGCCAGTGACAAAAGCTATGTCCCAAAAACTTTCCACCCATTTATACTTTTTTTTCTATATTCTTTCTCCTATCTTTTCACAATACTGGCTTAACTTTTGCTTTTTCAAGAATTTTTTTATGTAAAGTATAACTTTATTGGAAACTGCCTAATGACACTTGCGTAATATTAAGAACAAAGTTATGCAGAAAAAAACATATTAAATTGCACGTAACATTCATCTAAAAGAAGTAGTAAGAAACACAAAACTTTTATTTTAATTACTAATGTTAAAGATTCTTTTATGTTTATTGATAAGTGAAGAATATATTTTGGTTTAAAGGATGTATTTTAATTTAAAGAAATCTGAAATATAAACTAGACATGGATCATATATATCTATATATGTAATTGAAAATTTGTATAGATGAGTTAAGCTAAGGGAATGATGGAAATGAAGGAGGTGGGACCCACGTGATGATACAATGATTGAGTTCCGACATTTGAGATTTGGCTTTTGTTTGACGGGAACTCCTTTTTTCTTTTATTGAACATTAAAGATGAACGAATCTCATTAATTGATTGAATAAGAAGATAAATTCTCACAATTTATCCACACCATATTTTTAAATACTACTGCTAATAATAAAAATAATAAATTATTATTATTATAATTGTGATGGACCAATAATTGCAACCCTCCACTAAGAGTGATCCAACTCAATCCTAACCTAATTATGTAAGAATTTTTTAATAGCAAAAGTTTATGATAAATTCTTTTAATTTTACAGACAATATAAACGAGGTTTTGTCACTGACCTTCTTTAGTTTCATTTTTTTACTAGTTTTTTTATACTGTTTCTTTATTATGTGTTCAAATTAATTGAATTTTTATATTTTAAAATATTAAATGTTTTTAGTATATCAAAGTTAGTGTAATTTGAAGACAGACAAAAACACAATACCAAAAAATAAGCAGCAAATCTGAATTCAAATATTTTGTTACAAAATAAATGAGATTTAATTCTTGATGAACTAGTATAATAATTATATGTATATGAAGTATTAATTGTTTTGGAATTCGGAGTTTATTTTAATTTTAAAAGACGTTTTTAGTGAATTAAAAGAAAAATATATATTTAAAGTATTATTGATCTCGATATTTAAGTGACGTAACACTATTATATTCATCGAAATACTTATTTTATTGATTAAAGTTTATAAAAAATAAATATTTAATAATGTAAATTATAGTTTAGATCTATAATAACTCTAATGATAATATAAAGTTTTTTTTTTACTTTTTTATATTAAAAAGTATAATTTTTTTATTTAGAAATAAAGACAAAAGAAGAAGAAGAATTTGTGATGGTTGAAAAAAAATAGTATATAAAAGGAACTTTCAAAAAAAAAAGAGAAAGAATAATAAAAATGTTTAATTATTAAATAGATTAAAAAGAAGTAAAAATCTCGATATTAAACATTAAATGTTATATAAACAAAATATTTTGAAATCACATATAGACTTTAGGATTTAAAATATAAAGTAACTACAACATATTTTAACTCCATGATAGGGTAAGTAAATTCATCTTGCACAATTTTCTTAAATATAAGTTACAATGATAAATGGATAGGAGGAGGGAATAACCAAAACTTTGCAAAATATAAGGACAAAATAATAGAAGAGAAGTGTCGAAAAACTAAAAAAAATATGGAGGAGTTATAAATACATATGTTTGAGAGTTTGAATGGGAGAATCTAAGAGATGTTGGATACTACAAAAAAAAATCAATGACTCCAAACTATTTCATGTTTTCTTTTTAACATTTTTATTTTAAAATTAATTGATGATACACATTAAGTATTCTAACTTTGAATACAACAACTAATTAATCTTAAAAAACAACTAATTCATGTCCCAATTGTTTACTTATAGACATGGAATATGCTTAGAATGTAATGTGCCATTGAATTAATCCAACACAAAATATTCATAGTAATTTAATTTATAAGAAAAAAGTTGGAGTTGGTTAGGAGAGGGTCCTTATGGTACTAAAAAAAATTGAATTTAAAGTTGGTGAAGCCTTAAAAGAATAATGAAATTGTTTTTTACTACATGAAAAAAATAAGAATTCAAAATATGAGAAATAGTTTGATATATAAAACACAAGAAATGAATATGGAAGCATGTAATAAATATGGTGTTTGTATGATTGGTCTGATTTCCTCATATGTGATTATTGTGTTGTTGATGGCAAATAGCATTTAATATGCAACTAGGAATTTTTCACTTTTCAATTCCCAAAGCCATGGCCTATTGGTGTTTCACAATCTCCACTTGCATAAACGAAAGATTAGTAAAAAAAATTAAAAAAAAAAAACTACTTAAGAGGAACTTAATATAGTAAGTGCACAAGGAATATTCAGCTTTCCCAATGCGACAAAAATACCCTTGGAGTTGGGTTTATAAACTATTGGGCAGTTCAATAATTAGGATTTTGTTACATAAATTAATCACTTCGAGGTTAGAGAACTAGTACTTTTAAATTTTGTTTAAAAAACAAGATTAGTATTAAACTACTGCCACTGCTCACTGTGCTTAACAAAAGTACCTTTTCTGATTTCCTCCCAACCAACTGTGCTATTTTCGTACCTTTTTAAAGGGACAAACATATGTTTATAGTATTAGGCACCACGTGTATTGTTATATATTATCTATATAATTAAAATAGGTTTATACAACAATATAATATAGTATTTAATGTTTTTTAATTATTTAATTCTTAAAAATGGATTCATTCTCCTTTGCCATGAAATAGACATCTTTAATAAATATGGGTACTTCAGAGTTACTATTTGTTGAATAGAATATCATAATATTTAACATGAAGATGTTTCCTACCTATTCATTATTGTTAGTAAATTTTTTTAAAATATTTAAAATAAATAATTAAATAATTAAAATAGTTATTAAAAAATTGCTTAGTATTTAATTTTTTATTTAGACTTGTAAATTAAAAGAATACTAATAAAAAAAGGGGAAAATGAAAAAAAAAAGAAAAAAAAAGAGGGAGTGTCCCTGTGAGTGCAGTGAAGAGATTCCAATTCCACGCTATCCAACAAAAGAATATTACTTTACACTATTCCTTTAGTCCTCTTTCTCTTTCTTTCTGCGCCTCCACCATAGGCGCATGTTAGCTCCTTCCCTTCACACACGTAAATTTTAATTAAAAAATTAATTTAATTGAAGTTGTAAAAGCAATTTATTTATTTTTAATTAATATAATTTTGAAACAAAATTTGTTTTTAAGGAATAAAAAATGTTACTAAATATATTTTTCAACTGAAATTGAAAGACAGTGAGAACAGTTCATGGACAACATGTTAATATTGACGTTATGTTTCATTGTTTTGTCGTATTGGGAAGAAGAAAAGGAAATTACCGTGTAGTATAGTGTAGCCCCTGCACTGCAACTGCCATCTGAATTCTGATTATGCATGCATGGATAATTGTTCCTTCCATTTTTCTTTTATTGTACAAATCAAAATTGGGGAAGGGCCTTTTTGCAATTGCAATTTTTACATTTTAAAATAATTAAAACATAGAAAAAGTGAAATCAATAAAAAATAAGATGAGTTTTTAGTTTTTTTTATGAAGAAAAAAATGAAACAAAAGAAAAATAAAAGATACATGTGAATGACATGAATAGTGAAATATGATAAATAAATTAATTTTTATCAAAAAAGAAGATTCTTCTTTCCTTTTTTTGTCCACTTATGGACAAAAAAATAAAAATGGTACTGCTTCTTTCTCTTTTTCTATTTGAAATAATTAGGAAAGAAATAAAAACATGCAAAAAATTATCAAACATGATTTTAGCAATTCAATAAAAAAAAAATTCTTAATCAAAGATATGTATACATAAATTTAAATTAATTTTTTAATCAAGATACGTATACATAAATTTTTTTGTTTCTATATTTTTTACCTCTTTTAACTTTAGGAACCAATGAGTATGTGTGTTGCGTACAATTGTTGCTTCAGTGATACAGAATAAACTGATTTAAATGTATGTTTCTTATCGTGGAGAGACTCATCACAAAGCTTCAAAATTAAACCAGTGATTAATGTGGAATTTCCTAATTTTTTATGCATAATCATTCAATTAAACAAATCAAATAATTAATTAAGGAGATCATGAAGAGAAATTACTTTATTAAGACTCTTGTTTGTTTACAAGCCTGATTTTTAATACAAATTTAAATTTATGATTATAGTTTAAAATACTGTGCATTTAAGAGATTATTTTTTAAATGTCTAAATCATTTTACAGATTGAGTCAATTAAAAAATAATTTACCATTCAGAGAAATATTGAAACTAATTTTTTTAAATAAAAAATATGGAACCTATCTTATTACCACTGTTTTTATAAAAAAAAACCCATAAACTTTTAGGGTTGGTTAACAATTTAACGATTAATTAAAATCATTTCAATATTGTTCCTTAAAAATAAAAAGAATACCAACGTTGTTTTAATGATATTCCTCTCAAATTTATAATTTATGTATTAAAAATAAACCAAAGACATATTTAGCAATAATTAACTTCCAAAATATAAAAAAAAAAGTTCAAAAAAATAAAAGACGTATTTAATATTTTGTCCAGTGTAGAAAGAACTAACCAACTAACAAATTATTCTCGCCCATTTTTCTAAGTTATTTTCAGAATAAATATTAGTTCCTTTTGATACTAGAGAAAAAATAATTACTGCTTTTTAAAATTTAACTAATTTTTACTTCTATTTATAAATTGTTTATTAATTTTACTTTAATTTGATCCTTCACTTTGAGCTATATAAGTAGTGAGATAAAAATTTAAGTTTTATTCTTTTTCACAAAAATCAATAAAAGTTGTCACCGCTAAAAGATCTTTAACAGCATGGAACTTTTTATTTACAAGATATTATGTATTTTATTTGATTACTACTATTTGAAAATCAATGTTGTATGCAATTTTTGTGGAACATATTTTCTACACTAATTTTTTCACACAAAATTGAACTAAAATATTTATGAATTTGTAAATGAGTAATGTTTATTAGAAAATTTAGTTAATTATCATTAGATAAATATGTACTCTCTAATACATTTTTCCATACAACTTAAACCTGAAATTTTGTTTACAAAATCTGTGTCAGCATCCCTTTAACTAACAGTATGTTGATTTATTAAACAATTTCAACATAAAATTTATGATTAACAGTGATTTAGACATGTTCTAACCATTTGAATTAATTTAATCCAAGTTAAAATGAAAGGGGTTCCTGCATTACTAAGCAAAGAAAGAGGCACAGTGTAGCACAATGGACCATGAGTTCATGAGCTGCAGATTGCAGATTACAGAATGTGATTTGTTTGGTTGGTTGATATTTGTTTTTCCCAAATTCTGAAAAAGTTACATTTTCAAGCCAAAAGCAAACAAAGGAGGAGACAATCCAACCACGTGACCTGTCCAAAAAAAACTTACCTGCCTGCAACCATATTTTCTTTTTCATCACCACATCCCATTCCCATAATTCTCATCTCTCTCTCATCAATCCCACACATCTCTTCACACTTTAATCTCTTTTTTTTCAAAATTAAAATGCACCAACCCTTTTTCCAGCATTATAATAATTTAAGTTCATTTATTTACTTTTATTCCTGAAAGAAGTTTTTGGTCACTGGTTATTGTTGTGCATCTACATTTGTGTCCACCTTGGCATTTTGTTTTGTCCTCTGTTTGGTTCTTTCTTTGGTTGGGTTGTGAGCGTGCTCCATGCTCACCTCCTTTTTATTCTCTGCAACTGCAAAAGAAAGAAGATAATGGTAGTGCCATCACCGGGAAACAACGACACACGCACATGGAATTATTTGTGGGGGCTGTCCACACCTTATAGAACCCAAACCCACCGTTCACAGATCTCAAGGATCTCACAATTTCAGCTTTGAACTTGGCTTTTTCTTTTTTCTTGTTTTTCACCAATAAAGTTCTGCTCTTTTTGGTGTTCTCAGTGCTTACTCCTCTTGGTTGGATTCAAATTCTCCATTTCCAAGTTGGTCTGTGGTGGCAGAACAGGAAAAAAAATAAATTTTGGCATCTGGGTTCTGTTCGGTTTGATGTTCATTGAATTGGGTAGTGGAAGTTGCTGTTTTGGTGAGAGTGGAGTTGCTTTATGTGGAATCTGATTCCAGAGACTGGCTTTTTCTGTTTGGATAAGGTGATATAGACTGGACATTCTTTGTGGGAATGGGGAGAGAAGTTGTTAATTATGGTGGCTTTGAGCACTGGTCAGTGGTTGTGTGAGGGAAACACAGTTGAAGGACTGATTGTAGAGTATGGAACTTAGTAGTTTGGTTTTCTGGCTACTGGGGTTGCTGCTTTTGCTGTTGATGGAGATTTCTTCTGCTGCTCTTTCTCCATCTGGCATAAACTATGAAGGTTAATGTTCTTCTTGGGATTTCTTTTTTCGTTTTGTTCACTGGGATCTTTGGTAAAACTTGTGAGGTGAAAGGTTGTAATTGATGATTTAAGGCACAAAAGTTGTGCATATTGACCAATTTAATTATGCTGGAAACAAGTAGGCACGGTAGCTGGGTGGTTAAGGTTGATGCAATGATGCTATTTCTGTCTTGGTTTTTCCATTTTCTTCTTCCTTGAGAATTTAAGTGCTACCTAACTACCTATAACAAAATAGCAGCAGAGAGGTTCTTCTTTTTCTTTTTGAATAGGGTTTTTCTTCTTTTTCTTCTTCTTCCTCTTCTGCTTCTTCTTCTTCTTCTTCTTCTTGCCCATACCTAGGGGGTTGGGGTGGGGCCTTCAGTTGCCTATTTTATTTTATTTTCTTGGCCGAAAATTTTTCTTTTTATTTGTGTGCTGGAGATACAAGAGGATTTTCGGATGAAACTTCATACCCCCCTCTTATGTTTGTTCCTTCAACAGTTGTAGCTCTGATGGCCATAAAGGGTGCCTTGACTGATCCTCACAACGTTCTGGAAAATTGGGATTCTAGTTCTGTTGATCCATGTAGCTGGAGGATGATTACGTGTTCCTCTGATGGCTCCGTTTCTGCATTGTAAGTTGCTTGGCCTTTAAGAGAGTTCTAGAGTGATTAAGAAGTTTCCAAGAGAAATTGATTAGAAAGTGAACCACAACTTTTGCAAGTTTGATTTTCAACTAAAGGATTTTTTTTCTCTTATCAGGGGTTTGCCGAGTCAGAACTTGTCTGGTACACTATCTCCCGGGATTGGAAACCTTACTAACTTGCAATCTGTGTAAGTCTGCTATTTTTGTTGAGATTCTTTATATCTGGCTTTCGCTTTGTATGTTGGTTGAGTTTGGGATCAGTGTCTTTTAGTTCTTATTGATCAGCTCTATCCTTTCACAAGCTTATACTTCCCCCGAATTATAAGCTGAATTAGTGAAAGAAATTACAACTATGCTTAATTAAGTATACATATATGCAGGTTGCTTCAGAATAATGGCATTTCTGGTAAGATTCCTGCTGCATTAGGAAACTTGGAAAAGCTTCATACACTTGATCTTTCCAATAATGCATTTAGTGGTGAGATACCCAGTTCTTTGGGAGGCCTCAAGAACCTGAATTATTTGTAAGTTACAAAAAGCATTTATAACGATAAAGGTTGCAGCGATTATGAGTTTTTAGTGACTAATGAGATTGTGTTTCTAACTCAATGTAAATTGTCGTATGTGCATGCCAGGAGGTTAAACAATAACAGCCTTACAGGATCCTGCCCTCAGTCTCTTAGCAACATTGAAGGTCTAACCCTTGTGTAGGTCTTTATTACCTTGTTGCACCATTATTTTTCCTTTTTGCCTAATCATATTTCAGTTTTAGCTTAGAAAATCAGGGAAAGATTTGAAGCTTTGATTTCTATCTAAAAGATAGCTATGTTAACTCTTATGACTTGAATATGTATAGGGACCTCTCCTACAACAATCTCAGTGGTTCCTTGCCTAGAATATCGGCAAGAACATTAAAGTAAGTTCATTTCTGATTTCCTCATCTATTTTCCTGTATTCAAGTTTAAAACAGGGCAGTGTAGTTTATCTCTTGCTCAATTATTTACGTCAGGATTGTGGGTAACCCTTTAATTTGTGGTCCAAAAGCAAACAACTGTTCTTCTGTTTTACCAGAGCCACTTTCCTTCCCTCCAGATGCACTAAGAGGTGTTAATTTATCTTTGAACTCTACTTTCTAATTATTTTTTCTTCGAACAAATATATCAATGATTAGATGTGGTTATTTGGTTTTCTAGGCCAATCAGACTCGGGTAAAAAAAGCCACCATGTGGCACTTGCTTTTGGTGCAAGCTTTGGTGCTGCATTTGTCATTGTGATTATAGTTGGGTTTCTTGTTTGGTGGCGATATAGACGCAACCAACAGATATTCTTTGATGTTAATGGTTAGTCCTCTCACTTTCCTTTTTTATAATTCTTTTTCTTTTTTTCTCTAATTCCGTATTAGTAAACTTTATGGCAAATTTGAAAAAAATCGGTTGCTCATTAGTGCACTGTTGGAGCACACAATCGATTAAGGATATTTTTCAATGAATTCGCATCTTAGATGCTCGCTTCAATTCATGTTTGTTACACTGGCAAAGTTAATTGAACTGCTTTTACCTAACACTAAGCAGTGTTGCTTCCAGTGGACTTTTGTCTATTTCTGACCATTCAACATGTTGCACTGTTTCTTGATTGTTTTTAGTATTTTCCAACTACTCTAAGCTTATTAAATCAGCTGTAAGACTTATCATGCATGTAATGAAATAGGAGTAAAACCTGTTGGTGACTTTTTGCAACATGGCCAGTCATAGTTCTAAACTTGGAAAAGTTGTTGGAAATCTTAGTTGAAAATTTAATTTGGTGTTATGCAAATTATGTCATGGGTATTCTAGAAGAAAAAAATTGAGTGTGAACAGTGTCACTAGTGGTATATGTAATGTGTAATTCATATAAGGATCACTTTCTTTGAAGGCAAGAGGAGCAGTTAACCTAAGTGATATAAGCATATGTTGTGTTCCTATACCAAAATACTGTGCATGCTAGAGCTTTTATTTCGTTCTCTTTTTTTGATGTGCAGTTAACACTTGTGTGTGTTTATTATTTGGCAGAACATTATGATCCGGAGGTGCGTCTTGGTCATTTAAAAAGGTTTTCATTCAAAGAGCTTCGAACTGCAACAGACCATTTCAACTCGAAGCACATTCTTGGAAGAGGTGGTTTTGGAATAGTTTACAAGGCGTGCTTGAATGATGGGTCTGTTGTGGCTGTTAAGAGGTTAAAGGACTACAATGCAGCCGGTGGTGAGATCCAATTTCAAACAGAAGTTGAGACAATCAGTTTGGCTGTCCACCGGAATCTTCTCAGGCTTTCGGGATTTTGCAGCACTCAGCATGAAAGGCTCCTCGTTTATCCCTATATGTCTAATGGAAGTGTAGCCTCTAGATTAAAAGGTTAGATCTGAAGTTTACAATCTGTTTACCTAACTGTATACTAGGAACTGGAAGTACAATGTTCACTCTGTTTTATGTCAACTGACAATAATCCGTTGTATATGATTATTTGAATCTTACATTGTTGTTTAGTTCAGTCAACAAACACTTCATTCAGATAACTATGTGTAGGTATTTAGATTGTGTTAACTGGCCACTTTATGTTAAAACACACTAGCCTTTTTTGTGCCGGGTTACTATTCAATCACAGATTACCTATTATCTTTACCTTTTTCCGTTCTTAGTTCTCACTTATAGTTTAGTTGGTTTGCTAAGCAGACATTTTCTTGAGCTGCTCATGATTGTAGTTGATAATTATAATCCAATTCCTCAAAGATCATTTTAAACTTATTGGCTTTGGTTTTGGATTGATATACCAGATCATATCCATGGCCATCCAGCGTTAGATTGGAGTAGGCGGAAGAGAATAGCTTTAGGTACAGCAAGAGGGTTGGTTTACTTGCATGAACAATGTGACCCTAAAATTATTCACCGTGATGTGAAAGCAGCTAACATATTGCTTGATGAAGACTTTGAAGCTGTTGTTGGTGATTTTGGTTTAGCTAAGCTTCTGGATCATAGAGACTCCCATGTGACCACTGCTGTGCGTGGCACTGTTGGTCACATTGCTCCAGAGTATCTATCCACTGGCCAATCATCAGAAAAAACTGATGTGTTTGGGTTTGGAATCTTGCTGCTTGAACTGATTACAGGTCACAAGGCTCTAGATTTTGGGCGAGCAGCGAACCAGAAAGGTGTAATGCTTGATTGGGTACGCTCTCAAGCCTTTCACTCTTTTCAACATCTCTTTTCTCCTTTAGTTAGCATATCACTCTTTTACATGTTTTAGAATGTATTTATTTCCATAACTTACAATGAATGATTTGTTGGCACTAGGAGCAACTTTCTTCTTATATGCATAACTTGTCTTCCTAGAAATTTTAATGGCAAGAGTACTTGAGTAACTTCTCTTAACAGGAGTTGGTATTTAATAAAACAGTTTGGTTAAGATTATACTTACTAGGTCTGATTCTAAGCAACTAAAAGTGAAATGTTTTTAGTGGGAAAGAAAACATTTACTACATCATAAAGACAGAAGGTACAATATAAATGTTATTTTAATAAAAATCTTATATCTTGAGCTGCTTAGAATCAGCCTTTTAAGTGTAATGATTAGAAAGCAACAATTTTCTTAGCTTGACCAATGGTATTGAATTAAAGTTCTATGAATGCAATGCAACTGGATTAAGAAAACAGTGAGTTTTGCTACCTTTGATGATCCTAAAAATTAACTTGAGCCTCAATAGGGTGGACTAAATCTCCAAAAAATGTCATCAGGGTTGACTGGTGCTAACAAAAATGCTGAAAGAACTGGCCACTTACACTGCAATTTATTTTCTCTTGTTCTTGGTAAACGGGTCTAAAAGATAAATTTTCCCCTCCTCAATAACCATTCTTTTGTTCCATGTGAATCAAACAACTTTCAGGTTAAGAAGCTCCACCAGGATGGAAGATTAAGTCAAATGGTAGACAAAGATCTAAAGGGAAACTTTGATCTGATTGAGTTAGAAGAAATGGTTCAGGTTGCACTCTTGTGCACACAATTCAATCCTTCACACCGCCCGAAGATGTCAGAAGTATTAAAGATGTTGGAAGGGGATGGTTTAGCTGAGAGATGGGAGGCCTCACAGAGGATTGAAACACCGAGGTTTCGGTCTTGTGAGCCTCAAAGATACTCAGATTTAATAGAGGAATCTTCACTCATAGTTGAAGCCATGGAGCTTTCTGGCCCTAGGTGACAAACATCTTGGTTTTCCACTATAGCTCCTTGTTTAAAAGGTGTAGTTTAAATGTTAAAAATGACATTGTCATTAGTGTCAATAGCTATGTAATGCACGTATTCATCTGTAAAAAGAAAAAAGGAAAGTCATGTATAAGTATCTTTGTTGGAATGTTCATTTTAGTTTCTTCAGAAATTTTTTGAATCAATGTTAGAAAATTGTATGTAGTTGCACTTAACATGATCTTGATGTTAGTCTTGGTGGCTAAGCAATCTCATAGAGCCAGTGGAATAAACTTGTATTTAGCCATTCCTAAAGTCTAATAAATTTCATTGGTTAGTTACCTTAAGACTTTTGGCATGGAAGCTTTGGACTAATCAAATTTAAAAGAAAGAATTGTAAAATAGGTCATACATTCAGTTTAAAACAATTTTACATTAATTATAAATCACTGTATATGTTATAAGTTCATCTATTTTATGTTAATTATTTAAAAACTCTTAATTAGAAACTCTAATTAATTAGTCATGGCTTTTTACATTAATTACGTGTATTGAAGTTTGTTAGATAAGAGTGTTTCATTATATATCTCCCTTTGTTTTTGCCATAACTCTAATGGTGTGTTTGGATTAGGAAGTGGATTTGAGGGAGTGAATTTGTAGTGTTTTAAGAGGAAAGTGTGAAGAAAGTGAGGTTGTTTGGATTAAGGTATATTAGAGTGGATTTGTGAAGAAAATTTATTGAAGTTTGTGAGTGATGTGATGGTTGTAAGGAAATTTTTATTTTTTTTAAATATATAAAAAGTAACTTTACAAATTTATCCTTATTTTAAAAATATTTAAATAATAAAATATGAAATATTTTTGTATAAATTTGAATTAAGTAAAAACTTTTATTTCAACCTCAAATAAATTTTAATATAAAAGACATAATTTTATTTTTATTCTTTCATAGTTTTTATATTTATATTACTAATTTATTTTCTTTTAATATTATTATATAAATATATTGATATTATTATTATTATATAAATATACTGATATTATTATTATACAAATATATTTATTTTATTATTATATTATATTATTATAATAATTAAGTATAATATTATCAAATTTATAACATAGTATGTTACAAACTTTTATAAAATAATCGATTTTCAGAATCCATTAATTTATTTAATTTATTATGTTATAAAATTTATAATTAATTATTTTATTTTTATTATAATATAAATATATATAATATTTTTTATTGTAATATATAAAATAGTGTTATTTTATGTGTATAAAAGAATGAGGGTAATCTTGACTTTTTGTGTGAATTCCTTATCTTTCTTTGCTACATAGAGGGGGCTGAATTTATCCTTCTCCCACAAATCCTTGCCTTTCTTTCCTTACATTTGAATGGATACAAACACACTCCTTCTTTCATTTTCTATCTGCATGAACAATATTCATGCGGAAACAAACAGGCTGGCCCTAAGGGTTTGTTTGTGTACCGGCAGGCACCGGACGAACAGATGTACGGACCGGCCGACCGAACTCATAATAAATGTGAGGGCGCAACAAGACTAAGGTAGTTAAGATACTCCGAAAAATAAGGAATACGTGTGTGAAGAAGATATTTTCCCCCGGGTATTCCGGAGCACGATTGGTAAAACCTATCCATAACCACCCTGAACCCAAGAGATAGAAAGCCATTTAGCAATCCTATAAATACAGTGCTCAAGCCAGAGAAAGGTACGTTTTGATTCACTTACTAAACCTCACTTAGAATCTCATACTTACTTGAGCGTCGGAGTGCCTTCGCAGGTACCCTCCCCCGCCCGACCGAAGGAGACACCAAGAAGGAACGACCGACCGAAAGAGAAGAAGACCGACACATCAGCAACTACACTACATCAACCGACCGTGCCTGGGCCCCATCTCTCCACTCAGGTACAGTTTGGATTGAGGAGGGGATGTGTGAGGATTTGAAGGAGTGTATGTGTAGAGATGTGAAAGGAGAGTGTAAAGAAGGTAAGAGTGTTTTGATTGATGTATGTTAGAGTGGATGTGTGATGAACGCTTATGAGAGTTTGTGAGTGATGTGATGGTTAAATTGTTAAATGTTACTTTACAAATTTATCCTTGCCTATTAAAAATTTGTAATAATGAAATGAGTTATTTTTGTTTAAAAATAAACAATTTTTACATATTTCGTAGATTTAAAAATTAAAATTAGAAAATAAATATGTATTAAATATAAATAAATATAATTTAAAAATTATAATTAGAAAAAAAATTGTATTCAATAAATTAAATAAAAACAAAATTTTAAGTAATTTCAAAATATTAAACATGCATTGTAAAATTAGAAAATAAATCAAAAAATAAATCAGATCTTATATAAATAAAAAATAATATTTTTTATTATTAAAAACCCTATAGTAATGAAAAATAAAAAAAATACTAAAAAAATATATCGTAATTAACAATAGAAAATAATTTCATAAAAAACTATTATAAAAAAAATACTAATTCATAAACATAATAATTATAAAAAAATATATTAATATAAACACAACAACAAATTAAATAAAAAGAGAACTTCAAATAATTTCTTAAAATATTAAATATATACTATAAAATTAGAAAACAAATCACATCGTATATAAATAAAAAAAATACTATCTATTTTTTAATATTAAAAACTCTTGTAGATGAATAGAGGTAAATTAAAAAATAACACATGCTGATGTGATTTTTCCTTTACATCTCTTCATTTTGAGAGGAGATGATATTTACTGTTCACAAGTATATCTTCTTCCCCTCTTTCCTACAAAATCCTAAATCCAAACAAGTGATATCCTCTCACTTCTTTCCTTGTGAACCATAGAAGCAACCATAGCCTAAAAGATTTTGATGAAATCATAAATTGATTTTCACGCTAAGTAGTAAAGAATATTTAAATCTATGACTTATACAACTCTTTTTATGATTAAACATTTTTTATGATTAAAACACTACCTAAACTATCTTTCGGACAAAAAATAAAACTAAAAATTTATTAAGAAAGAAATAAAAAATATGTTAGAGACTAAAAACAAAATTTCATAATTCATCATAAATTAAAGACTTATTTAACCCTTCTTCCATTTATTACTATAAGTCTCCAAAACGAAAATTTATTTTATTAATGAAATCTTATAAAATAAGAATAAGTAACTATAATTTAATTTTTGAAACTTATCTTTGGTAGCAATATGCCATTACAATTGTGGTGATCTTGCTTGATATATCCTTTGAATTTTTTTTTATCAAACCATTAATTCCTTTTCAAATAATCATAAAACATGTGAACCTAACACAATCATGATTCACCAACATTCATGTACCATGATGTGATGATCTTCTTCCCTTATGCTAAACCAACCTCCACACTCAAATAAATACCTAACCCACAATCCATTACTAAACTATCATAATCAATAGAACAACTCATGCACCATAAAACATGTCCATAGAACCTTATCACTTATCCTCAAACCATCATTCAAATGTCAAACACCATAATTGTAAAGGGAATTGAATTAATGATGGCTTAATATGAGGTTATGTGAAGGTGGAAAAAGGGACTTTATTATAGTAAAAAAATAATTTTGTGACTCAATTAATGGTATTAAATATATCTCTCATTTACCTTACTAAATACTGTTTCAAACACATTTTTTTCTGTGTTGGTAAAAATTTATTAAAAATTGCAATTTTGTGGGACTCATTTTATTGATAAATATCTCATGTTTTACCCTGTTTAACAAATCTTAATTAATAGAAAAATATGTTAAAAAGGATTGTTAGAGGTTGGTTGTATAATTGTATTTCTAATACTCTAATCTTTATTAACTTGAAATTTCTTTTTTTAGTTTTATGCTATTTTTTATGTAATGACACGAGTTTTATTAAAAAAAATTAAATTGGAGTGTAAAAATGAATCTAAATCAAACAAAATTATTGTTTTTGTTATGTATTTATCTAAAAAAACGCTTTAAAATTTTCAATTTAAATTTGTATGATTTCAATATAATTTAGTTAAATAATTTATTTAAATTTAATATTTAGACTTGAACCGTATCAATAAACAAAGAAAATACATATTAATGTATCTAGCAGAGAGTAACTAGGAAATTTCTAAAGTTAGGATTAAAATGGACCAACATTTTGTAATTCTAAATTTTGTAATTCTAAATTAAGGCTTGTTCTTCCTGCACCCCACAATTTTAAATATTCCAACATTAACCTTGACCTATAATTTTAAAAGAGATTACCGGATATCGGGATCTGGTAATATATTATGGATTCATGAATCCTTAATTGATTAAATTGTGTTTTTCGGATGAGGGAGTGTTCCAGAAGGTAAAAGATCATAAATTGTTGTTTTCCAGAGTGTTGAATCCGGAAGCCTAAATTGCATTATGGATTGGTGGATCCGGAATTATTTTTTTGTGTTATGGATTCCTGAATCCGGAATGCATCACTTGCATTATGGATTTATGAATCTGGACTTGTTTTTTTGTGTTATGGATTCCTAAATCCAGAATGGTCTTTTTGAATTATGGATTGTTGGATCCGAAATAATGTTTTTGACTTATGGATTCATGGATCCGAAATGCAATGATTTTGTTTCATTTTTTTTATTTGTAGAAGCATGGACAATAGTGATGAATTTGAACAAGAATTATATGATGTGGTTGATTGATATGATATTGAGAAGTCATTATCCATGTTTTTCATCTTCATTAACATGTCTTCTTCTAACAGAGGTTGTGGGACGTAGACCACCTTGTGAACCTCCTCCCCTAGTCTTTATCATTACTGTTCAATTACACCATTCAAGTTAAACCAAATTACAAACTAATGAATAAGATGTTAAACCAATACAAACAAAAAAACAGCACATATAAAATTCTATTGAAACCAAAAGAGAGAAATAAAACCATTGTATCATTTCTACTAAACAAATATAAATAAACTATAGACAAAAAAAATATTAAAAGAAGAAAAAAAGAAGCTCATTGCAAATCATATTTGAAGATAGAAAAAATCTTTTGATGAAGTTTTATATGTTGAAGAAAGGATGATCATAAAAACACAAATCTGGATCCACAAATTCGGAAGCTTCCCGGAACCACAAATCCTGGATTTTACTAGAAGCAAAAATTTGAGATTTTACCGTATTTTGTGATCCAAAATTCTATCGGATTCTATAATCTGAAATGGAAGAAAACACTTATGGAAACAAAAATTCATAAAAAAAATGGATGTGCAAATCAGCAAATAAATTTACTTACCTTTGTCAAGAGCACTCTAAATCACCAACAAAAAATGTGAGATTGAAGGAGAGGATTTGGAGGTGTCGCACTGCTGCTAGAACATGAAAGCATGCTGCTGCTGGAACATGAAAGTGTGTTGCTGCTGAAACATGAAAGACACGGCTGCGCAAGAGAGCATCCTTGCCTGCACCTCTTTAGGGTTTTTTAGATTAAAGATATTTTTGGAATTTTAAAAACTAATAAGGATGATTTTCATAAGAGTGGAGGTGCAGGAAGAAAAATGTGGGCGTGCAGGAAGAAACTGCCCTAAATTAATTATATTTGGGTTGGCCGCAAACATTATCTCGATCCACTAGGGTATTTCTTTTTACACCTCCTTCTGCACTCATAAATATGAAAAATTCTCACCTTACCCTTATAGTTTAAAGATTCTTTTAGATTTATCAATATGGAAACTTTCCAAGTTTTTCAATCTGCAATTTTTCTGGATTGTGGACTCTCTAAGGCAAAAGTATCTTTAGTATTGCATAATGGAAAAATCAATTTTTGTTGCAAAAAATTTGAAATTGTGTAATTTAGAAAATAAATTTAATTCTCATGTTATAAAATCTTAAAGTATTTTTTTTATAAAAAATATTTTTAAATTACACAATCCAATATAAATAAAATGGACAAGAGTGACTAAAGATAAATAATATAAATAGAACAGTATAACTCATAATAAATAATATAAATAAAATCAACTACAGATAAATAATATAAATAAAATAAATCCGTATGCATTGAAATTAATATAAATAAAATAAATGAAATTAAGGACAACTCACTAATAGAATTTTTTTACAAATTAAATAAATACATAAATGATATATTTCTCATTTCTCTTAACTTGTTTATTGTCATTTCTTTTGCCTTAACTATTACAATGTTAATATGCTGTCTATATATTATTTTTCCCTCTCTTACTTTCTCTTTCCTCTCACTTCTCCCCTTTCTCTTTTCTCATGCCTTCTCATTTTATAACTTCAATTAATTTTGTCAATTATCATACTAAATCAGGATAGAGAAAGTTGATAATAAATGAGAAAAAATATAATTAAACCTAATTCAATTTAAATACGTTAAATTTATTTTCTATTTAAGAAATTGCATACAAAATTATTTTTTTGATGATAAAAAAAGATATTAAGTAGGTAACTTTGGTTTCGAATTAATGTGTATGCAAAATCTCCATTAGCAAGGACTTTCACTCTGGTGTTTGATTGTATATTTCAATAAAAGTATAACTCTAGATGTTTATATTTATTCCCCAGATATAATTAAATTTGATTTTATCATTTTAGTTTCTAAAAAATTATAAGTTTTATTTCTCAAATTATTTTTCTTAAAGAACAATCAATTATAAAAATCAAACTATACTAAAAAAAAGGTACTTAACAGAACTGAACCAAACTATAAAAACCGAGCTACCCTATAAAAAATTAACTAAATGATTTTATTATTTCAATTTTTAAAACTGCTAAAAGAATAATTTAATAAATAATTATACTTCTATTTATAGTATATTGTAAAAAAAAATCAAATAAAGAAAATACGGTTAAACTATTTATTTAAAAATTTTAAAAATTTTAAAAATATTTTGTAAAATAATGTTTGACCGACTTGAACAAACAAAATTTAAGCTAAACAAATGCAGTGTCAAATTGTTTTCCTTAAGAGATGTGTTTGATGAAGTTTATACGCAACTTCAACCCGACACATACATTGTCCAATGCTGTGAAAAACTAGTTTTCATCCACTTCTAGATAAACTATAAGTATTGACTAATAATTTTATTGACTAATAATCTTTTTGCTAGAAAATAATACTTAAACTAAGTATCCATACAAAGCCACCATAGTATATTCTTCACATGTCTAGTGTGTGTAATACCATAACTTTTTACGTTAATAAATGATACAAAACAACTACACCCACCTTAATCACCAACAACATTGTCCCATGTCTCTACTCTCAAAGGAAGAAGCGTCGAAAGTGGTGAATCCGACGACATGATTGGGGCCAAGCCTCTCCCCCATCATTTTTAAGATTTGTCAATGTTCTTTATTACAACAACAGGTATTGTTTGGACATAACTTTTGGTTAAACATGAGTATTATTTGGATATAACCACTCTTGGATAAAACACTTTGATAACACAAACGTTGTGGTCAAAATGATCATGAGATTCGCTTACTACAAGAGAATAATGTCCTTAAGACGGATACCAGTTCAAGTACAATCTTTTAGATTGGTATAAACACAAACAATATTCTTCTTCACAAAATAAAGGTTAATGATGTTAAAATGTATGACTTTAAACTAGAGGGGGGGTGATGGAAGAGGGCCTAAGCTCACCACACTATGAAAGCCAAAAGACTAAGACTAGCCTCACAAAGGAGCGTCTAGTCTCTCAAAGGAGCGTCTAGTCTTCCAAATGGAGCGTCTAGCTCACAAGGGAGCGTCTAGGCCAAGGCTACATGAGGAGCATCTATGAAGAGTCCTAGACCGTCTAGCTTCACACACACAAGGGCCAAAGCTACGGTTTGGGAGAGAAGAGGCTTTGTTGCATAAAAGGCCCATTAGGGGTACTTAGTAAGATAGGTAGTGTAAAAAGAACTTTGTGAAGGAAACCTTCTAGAACCTAGGGTTGTGTGGCCGGTCATTGCATGGCACATGGCTTAGGATTTAGATTTAATTTTGGTTTTCTTTTCCTTAGAAATGTAGCTTAACATTTAAGCCCAAATAGCCTATAAATAGGAAGGCTATCTCTTTGTATTGGACAAGTTTAATTGAGTATTGTTATGTTGCCAATTTTGTGCACTAGCTTTACTTCTCCTAGAAATCTAGGCTATAAACTTCAACCCTTCACCTTTCTCCCTTGAGCTGGCCAAACCTCTCAAACCCATACTCATCATGCACCTTCAAAGCCAACACAACTCCTAGGAGGGCTTTGTTTCACTCACCCATTGCTTCCGCATCATTTCTACTACTTTGATTCAAGAAGAACACATGAAATGCCATCATTTGGTATCATGAGCTTTTGGTTCTTCAAGATGAGTAGCTTGTCTTTTTAATTTCAGTTCTTCTTTATTTCATCTTTGTCATTTCAATTCCTTACTTGTCTTGCTGTTTTTTATATTTTTAATTTGTTCTTGGTGTGCTTTGTGGAAGATCCAACCCAAGCACTCTTGTTCATTTGATCTTGAACAAGTTCTTGTGCAATTTGTGATAGGATTCCATACACCTTTGTGTTGCTATTTTTGTTTTAGGCTTTGAGTCTTTATTGCTTTCATTATTTTGCTTCATATTATGCTTTGAGTCTTTAAATTTCTGAATCTATACATGTTTTGTCAAGTCATGTTCATCCATATTGTCATCAATTCTTAGTAGTCCTATTTTTTGGCTTGATTGTTTCTTGTTTTGGGTCTCTTTATATTGCTTTAATCTGCTGTTATTTTGATCCTTTGGTGCTTTTTATTTTTAGTTTGAGTTCATAATTGTGTCTTAGTTCATACACAATTTCCATTCTCACATTTCCATTGTGTTAATTTTGGTTATCTTGCTGTTTTCTTCCAGTTTTCCAGATTTCCCCTGTAACACCTCTCTGTTCTGGGCTGTTTTGTTTAACAAAATTTTTCTACCCATAGGAAAATTCTGAATTTCTGGAAAATGCAAGTTTAAGGTGTTATAGAAAAGACAAAAAAAGAATGAGGTCAAAAGGAGCAACAGAAAAAAAATGATAAATCTCACAAAATCAGAGTGCGAATCTTGAGCGTTACAGCTGGCCTAACTGCACACCAAATTTGCAAAAATTATTAAAAAAAAATGGTGCATGCGTTTTAGGTGATTCCAAAGCCAAAATTTAGATAAGATCCTGAATTTTCTTGCATCCAAATTTCAGAATTTTTTTTTACAATTACAGCTCAGCATAAATCGGGGAACAAACACGTTTTCTGGCCCACAACATTTTCCAGTGGTGCTGTTTTTTTTTATTTGGTCATCTAATCTAGTGCTTTTCTTTAGGAATTCCTTTTGTGTGCCAACTTTTATTGAGTACCTTTAATTGTTTGATTTAATTCCTTGAATCTCTTTCTAAGTTGTCATATTATAAATCCTTTTGGTGGTACTGTTTTCTTTCAATTAAATTTGTTTCTTGCTTTTGTTTCTTGACCTCTCTTTTGTGGGTGCTGGAAATTAATTCTCTCTTGGTGCTTATGTGCATGGAAATTGACTTGGTTTAAGGTTAAGCCTTTGTGAATAGGTGCTGGAAATTGGAGAATTAAAGCCAACTTTCTAAGGAGGAGTCAAGCTAAGGCCGAAACAAGCTTCTTGAAACAAACACTACAAACACCTAGAAGATCAACAATCAAGACAACAAAGAAAGTGCACTAACCAAAAAGAGGAACAACAAAGGGGGTTTTCTTATCTCCTTTACAACTTGGATTATTAATTACCTCTTTTAAATTACGTTTTAGACGGTGAGTGTGTCTTCAAGGGCTCAAAGTGTCCAAGAAGCCTCACCTAGGGCCGAATAGCATAATTATTTTGCTTAGTAATTTGTTGCTTGTTTGAACTTGTATTTCTTTTGTTTTGGTAGAAACGTTTTGCATGTTTAGTATTGTTTAATTTTGTGCTATACCGACTAGTTTGTTGCATATCTAGCTTACATAGTTTTCTTGCTTTTTGATTTCTCAACTTCTTGTGTTCTAAGTGTTCTACTAAGAGAAAATTTTGTGTGAAGTCATTGGAGGAAAAGTTTTTGGCAAGGAAAAGGCTTGGTACTTAAGTAGTCCATTGTGACTCACCTCCCTTACCTGGAAAACTCCCTTCTCTAACTTTCCTAAACTTTCTCCAAGTAAAACACCTATATACACAAAGTTTTAGCCATGTCTTCTTCTCCTCATTCTCCAAAGTCTATGGAAAGTGAAGTAAAATCTTTGAAAACCCTTTTAAAAGAGGTATCCCAAGCGGTACAATTAATTTCCTTTAGACAATTGGAGAATGAAAACAAAATCAATGAGTTGGCTAAAGCTCAAGAAGAGAAATCCCAAAAATCTCAAAAATAAAAAAAAACAAATACTCATGCATCACAAAGTATTGCTACTCTAGGGGAGGGAAGCCTTAGAATTAATGATTACTATCAACCACCCCCTAGAAGAACTAGACAAAGGGAGCAAGAGAGCCCAAAGGAAGTAAGGGTAGACCTACCCCATTTCTATGGTAAGGAAGACGTAGAGGCCTACCTAGATTGGCAGATGAAAGTAGAGCAACTCTTTGCTTGCCATAGGGTGAGTGAAGAGAGGAAGGTACCCTTAGCAACCCTTAGTTTCCAAAGCAATGCCATGTATTGGTGGACCTCTCTAGAGAGAGACCGACGTCTTCATAGGGAGCCTTCCATAGAATATTGGAATGACCTTAGGGGAGCCCTAAGACGTCGCCACATACCTTCCTACTACCATAGGGAGTTGATGGACAAGCTCCAAAGACTCCAACAAAAGAACTTAAGTGTGGAAGAGTATAGGCAGAAAATGGAGCTCTACATGATGAGAGCATCCATTAGAGAGGAAGAAACCACCACCATATCTAGGTTTCTAAGTGGGCTCAATCTTGAAATAAGGGATAGAGTAGAACTATTACCCTACCAAGACTTGAATGATTTGGTTCAACTTTGCATTAAAGTTGAACAACAAAATTTGCGCAAAACTTCAAGTCAAAGGGTGGGTTCTTACTCCAACTCTTATCCCAAGAAAGACTTTAAAAGGGAGGGTAGCACATCTAGAGATGAATCCAAAGAGACTACCAAACCCTTAGTGAAAGATGCCTCCACCCCATACATCCGTGCTAGGGACACCAAATGTTTTAAATGTTTTGGAAGAGGGCATGTGCAAGCACAATGTCCAAACCAAAGAATTTTGTTTTTAAAAGGAAAAGATGAATACACAAGTGGTGAAGATGAACCTAGTACCCAAGAAAAAGGGGAAGGAGAAAGGATAAATCCTTTGGAGGGGGACTTATTGATGATTCAAAGAATCCTCCACAATCAACCTAGTGCACCCATTGAGACACAACGAGAGAACATTTTTCATACTAGATGCAATGTTTTAGAAAATATATGCTCTCTTATTGTGGATGGTGGGTCATGCTGCAATTGCTGTAGCACTAGATTGATTGAAAAATTAAAACTACAAGTAGTTCCTCATCCACAACCTTACAATTTACAATGGATCAATGAGGATGGAGAACTACGTGTAGACAAACAAGTGGAAATCGAGTTTTCTATAGGCAACTACAAAGACAATGTTTTATGTGATGTAGTACCTATGGAAGCTTGCCACATCTTATTAGGTAGACCATGGCAATTTGATAAGAAAACCTCACATAATGGTCTAACTAACGAGATTTCTTTTATCCACAAGCATAAAAGATTTGTACTTAGCCCTTTACCACATTCCCAAGTGGTAAAAGACCAAATACAAATGAAACACAAAAGGGATGAAGAAAAAATAGAAAAAGAAAAAAAAAATTTGGAAACAAAAGGCGTGGGAGAATAGTGTTCCCTGATGAGAATCAACTAAAGGTGGCTTTTTATAATGAAGAACAAGATCATTCGCCTTCACATTTAAAGTTTTTCTTGTTAATCTTTGCAAAAGATAAAGCCCAAGCCCAAGCCCAAGAAGGCCAAAGCCCACAAAAGCCCAAAGACCATCCCATGAAGGGCAATGCCAAGTTTTAAATAAATATTGTTTAGAAAGGTGCTTAGAGGGAAACATTAGAAACCTCTATTGTTAAAGCATCTTTTAGTCTCTAGTTAAGAGTCTTAGGGGGGGTGTATTAGTAGATAGGTGTAGGAGTAAATAAGGAGGTGCCAAAGTGAGAGAAAGGATCACACCTTCCTCATGCCTTGTTTTAGGCGCAAATTCTAGAAGCTTTTTGGGAGGGAGTTTTTTTGAATTTGTGTAGCTTACATTTCAGCACCTTAGGCTATAAATAGAGGTGCTCTCTTTGTAAAATTCAGATTTGAATTTATCTAAAGAAACTATACTCAAAATTGGAGTGAGCATTTGGAGAGCTTTTGAGCTTCTACTCTAGTCTTATCTTGAAGGACCATGGTTTCCTCAAGTGGCGGCTTCCACACTCATCTAGGAGCATCCATACTTCTAGTGGCGTGATCATCCAACCTATCTTCCATCTTCATGAGCATTCTCTTCTCCTTCCTTTCTTCTTCTTCAATTGTTCTTGTTGCCTTGTGTTTTTGAGTTGTCTAGCTTTCGGTTTTTCTATTTTCAGCACCTATATTCTGTTTTGTTTTTAATTCTGTTCGGTTCATATGATTAGTAGCTAATTCTGTTCGGTTAATCTAGTTTCTATTCCTTTGTTGATTCAATTTGACAATATTTGGTTCATCCAAATGAGTTTGGGATTTGGTACTTGTTATTGGTGAGTTCTTGATCTTAGAACCATGATCCAACTTCTAAGAAAGTGCCTCTACATTTTCCAGCTCAAGGTGATTCCTCAAAGTGTCAAGAATCTTGTTCTATGTGGCTATTGGAATCACATCATGTGGGCGTGGGAGAATAGTGTTCCCTCCCACAAGGTCATTCAACAAGTCAAGCATATTGAAAATACCTTTACAAACATGCTTCTTATTGAACAACCTAGCCTTTCCTTTTGTAAAGGAACACTTGCAAGCATGAGCACAAAAGAAAAGTCCTTACAAGAAGCTTGCATAGATCAAGAAGGAGAACTCATGGGACAAAAGGAAGTTGATCAAACGCTAGAGCTTTTAAGAGGAAAACTTTTGTCACCCATGAGAAAAGAGGTTCAAAGACATTACTTTAAGTACAACTCATGTTTTCAAACTACACCTAAAGTAAAGTCTCATGAACTCTATACTCCTTCACCTTTTGCAAATGATCCTTGGGAAGATACAAATTTCATTTTAAAACTCCCTAGGACAACAAAAGGTTTTAATTCAATCTTCATGGTTATGGATAAACTCTTCTCTAGAGAAGTGATACATCTTCATGGTTTATTTTCAAGCATAGTATTGAATAGAGCTTCAACTTTCGCAAACCATGATTTGAGGATTTCCTTTGGAAACCTTGCAACTAAGTTGCATACTTTAAATGCTCATCATCCTCAAACGCATGGTCAAAATATTTTTGAAAATATAGCTCTTTCTATTATGCCTAGAAAAATCATGAAGTGCACACACAATTTTAGAGATGAGCAAACATACCATCAAGTAGTTCACAAAACTACTTCTACTTTTAAAGTTATGTGTGTGCTCAATCATCTTTCTTCTTTTAAGTTGTTACCATCTCCTATAGGATTTATGCCTCAAGAGAAGGTAACCACAAATGACCATTTTAAAATAAAAAAGATGATTAGAGGCCACACACAACCCTTAAAAGAGAAATCTTGTCCAAGGTTGCCAACACCAAAAGACAAACAACAATGGCAACCTAGTAAAATTAATTTGCAAACTAACACCTATGCTTTCTTTGATTATTTCTATAGGTGGACGTTTGATCCAGGAGGACAAGCTTTGAAGAAACAAGATGCTGCTATCCGAGGTCAAGCCTGAAGATCTGAGGATAGATCTTCTCAAAAGAAGGAGGAGATGATGGACACCATCCAGCCACAACCATTCCCCTAAGCAAAAGCATTGGATTTGAGGACAAATCCTTTTTCAAGAGGGAGGGGATGATGGAAGAGGGCCCAAGCTCACCACACTATGAAAGCCAAAAGACTAAGACTAGCCTCACAAAGGAGCGTCTAGTCTCTCAAAGGAGCGTCTAGTCTTCCAAATGGAGCGTCTAGCTCACAAGGGAGCGTCTAGGCCAAGGCTACATGAGGAGCATCTATGAAGAGTCCTAGACCGTCTAGCTTCACACACACAAGGGCCAAAGCTACGGTTTGGGAGAGAAGAGGCTTTGTTGCATAAAAGGCCCATTAGGGGTACTTAGTAAGATAGGTAGTGTAAAAAGAACTTTGTGAAGGAAACCTTCTAGAACCTAGGGTTGTGTGGCCGGTCATTGCATGGCACATGGCTTAGGATTTAGATTTAATTTTGGTTTTCTTTTCCTTAGAAATGTAGCTTAACATTTAAGCCCAAATAGCCTATAAATAGGAAGGCTATCTCTTTGTATTGGACAAGTTTAATTGAGTATTGTTATGCTGCCAATTTTGTGCACTAGCTTTACTTCTCCTAGAAATCTAGGCTATAAACTTCAACCCTTCACCTTTCTCCCTTGAGCTGGCCAAACCTCTCAAACCCATACTCATCATGCACCTTCAAAGCCAACACAACTCCTAGGAGGGCTTTGTTTCACTCACCCATTGCTTCCGCATCATTTCTACTACTTTGATTCAAGAAGAACACATGAAATGCCATCAGGGGGTGAATGGTTTAAAGAGAGATTTCGAAAACTTTTAAGCCTTGAATGAAATTACTTCGAGAATATCTTGATTAAGAAATCAGTTTTTCAAAATACAAAGCAAAAAGCATAGCACCAGAAAAAAAATCGGTTGTTTCGCAGAAACAATCAGTTGTTTATACTAGTTTACAAATAACAAAATTGAATTTAAAGAGTTAAGGGATAGAGAAAATGCACATAGAGATTTATACTGGTTCACTCTAAACCCAAAGCTACATCCAGTCTTCTCAGAAACCTCTGAGAAACACCACTAAGCAATCAAACCTAGATCACTTACAACACAACCAAGAAAGTGACCTTGATCCCCTCAAGACACACACTTCTCTTGGTCAACACACCAACACTAAGAATATTGTTCTTGATCCCCTCAAGAACACACAACACTTCTCAGCAAACACACAAAGATTCTTGTTCAACAAAATACAAGGATTACACTTGTTATAGAAGCAATTCTGAATCAATACAAGCAGAAATCCTATCTCACACTCTTTAATCAATCTCAATCTCTAAGCAATCTCAACTCTTTGAAAATCTCAAAATACTTCAAAAAACTTCTTAATTCAAATTTGTTTTTCTGAATATATTCAAAGATGTTGTTTGTTATCAACTCTTAACAAACTATTCATTGCATTTAAGGATTGGTCAAAGCATTAAAGACTGGAGCGTAAATAGTTAGAAAAACATTTAATGCTCAGTCAAAGTGTAAACCATTTTTATGTTATGGTACCAAAACAAACAATCGGTTGTTTCCACAAATCAATCGGTTGTTTCCACAAATCAATCGGTTGTTTTGGTTTTAACAGCTCAACCATTTGAAAACAGTTTTCAACCTTTTCTAAAAACTCCTAAGTATAAAAAATCGGTTGTTTCGACAAAACAATCGGTTGTTTTTCACTTATTTTGAAAAACACTTTTCTTTTAAAAAGATTGAGAATGTCTATGCTTTGGATTCAATCAAGAGTGGATTACATAAACAATCTACCCCATATCCTATCTAAGACAGCTCAGCAACAGCAAACACAACCTAGCCTTCAACATCCTTCAAAGGGTTTGGATTCTTCAAAGCTTGAACACCACTTGGTTCAACAATCTCCCCCTATTTGATGAAGACAAATCCCTGGTGCTTGTGTTTGATCTGATTGAATCTGAAGCAGTACCTGCAAAAATAGCATATCTACCATCCAATGCTTCTTACAACAACAAGTTAGATTTGCACACATTTAAGACATAAAATCTGATAAACAATCGGTTGTTTACTCGAAACAATCGGTTGTTTCTATCAACAGCAGCAGAAACCAGTTTTATATCAGAGATTTTAATTGAATCAAATAGTTTCAGATAAGGATTCACAAGACCAATTAATTCTCCCCCTATTTGTCTTCACAAATAGACTTTAACAGTAACAACACAGATTTAAGAGAGATTATTAAGATCAAGAATACCTAACTCATTTCTTAGGAAAAAGAATCTCTCTTTTGGTAGTGGTTTTGTGAAGATGTCAGCTAATTGCAGTTTGGTCTCCACAAACTTCACTTCACAGTTCCCATTGTTTACATGATCCCTGATGAAATGATGTCTTATCTCAATATGTTTGGTCCTTGAGTGCTGAATTTGATTTTTGGTAAGATTGATGGCACTTGTGTTATCACACATCAAAGGAACTTTGCTGATTTGTAATCCAAAGTCTGCTAGTTGTTGTTTGAGCCATAGAATCTGTGCACAACAGCTACCAACAACTATATACTAAGCCTCAGCAGTAGAGAGAGCAACACATGCTTGCTTCTTGCTATGCCATGAGATTAGGCTTGAGCCAAGGAGGTGGCAAGTGCCACTTGTGCTCTTTCTATCTAGCTTGCAACCTGCAAAGTCAGAATCTGAATAACCAATTAAATGAATTGGAGAGTGAGAAGGATACCATAACCCAACAGATGATGTTCCTTTGAGATATTTCAAAATTCTTTTTGCAGCTTTGAAGTGTGACTCTTTAGGATTTGCTTGATATCTAGCACAAAGACACACCACAAATGATGGCATTTTCATGTGTTCTTCTTGAATCAAAGTAGAAAATAAGGTGCGGAAGCAATGGGTGAGATGATCAAGACCCTCCTAAGAGTTGTGTTGGCCTTGTAGGTGCATGATGAGTATGGTGTTTGAGTGGTTCGGCCAGCTCAAGGGAAAAAGGTGAAAGGATTGAAGTTTAGAGCCTAGATTTCTAGGAGAAGTAAAGCTTGTGCACAAAATTGGCAGCATAACCTTACTCAATTAAACTTGCCAAATACAAGGTGTAGGCTCCTCCTTTTATAGGCTAAGGAGGACCATAATGCAACCCTAATGCTAGCCAAATGAAATGTAAATGTGAAGCACATGGGTGCACATGGCACATAGGTGCACAAATGAGCACATGGGGAGGGGTGTGTCTAGTTTTTATGCTCACCCCCTCCATGGTCTTTCTAGAATGTTCACACAAATATGCTTTCTACACTACTCTAATTACTAAGCACCCCTAATGGGCCTTTATGTAACAATTACAAAGGTCTTCTCTTCCCAAAACCGTAGCTTTGACCCATGTGTATGTGAAGCTAGACGGTCTAGAAGGAATCCTCATCATGGCCTAGACGCTCCTTATGTAGCCGCTCCTCATCATGGGCTAGACGCTCCTCTTCATGGGCTAGACGCTCCTTTTTGAGTCTAGACGCTCCCCATCATAGGCTAGACCGTCTAGTCTTGGAGGCTTGGCTTTCATCGTGTGGTGAGCTTGGGCCCTCCTCCATCAACAAACATGATGTCCGGCCTACTAGCTGTTAGATATAGCAAAGAGCCAATCAATCCTCTGTATTTGGTTTGATATACACCAAAGATGATGTCATCAACATAGATTTGCACAAGAATTATTTCTGAATTTGACTTTTTGATGAAAAGAGTCTTGTCTACCATTCTCCTTTCATAACCATGAGATAGCAGAAAGTTGCTAAGCCTCTCATACCACTGCCTTGGAGCTTGCTTCAGTCCATACAAAGCTTTCTTCAACTTGAAGACATGGTTGGGATGCTTATGATCTTCAAAACCCGGTGGTTGATCTACATACACTTCCTCATTGATGTAGCCATTCAAGAAGGCACTCTTGACATCCATTTGGAAGAGTTTGAAACCACTCATACAAGCAAAAGCCAGCAACAGCCTCACAGCCTCCAACCTTGCAACAGGGGCAAAGGTTTCACCATAATCTATGCCTTCCTCTTGATTGTAGCCTTTGGCAACTAGCCTTTCTTTGTTCCTTGTTATCACACCATCTTCATCTAACTTGTTCCTGAAAACCCACTTCGAACCTATAATATTCATTTCATCTGCTCTAGGAACAAGAAATCATACCTCATTCCTTGCAAACTGATTCAACTCTTCATGCATAGCTTCAACCCACTTCTCATCCTTGAGAGCTTCATCAATTGAATTTGGTTCAATTTGAGATACAAAAGCTGTGTGCCTGCAGATGTTTGAGATGGAGTTTCGTGTGGAGACACCTTCCTTTATCTGCCCTATGATGTTTTCCACTGACAGATCTTTAGGAATCCTCCACTCTTTGGGCAACTCACTCTGTTGCAGAATTTCAATTGGTTGTTTCTGTGAATCAACCGGTTGTTTTTCTGCACAGATTTCCAGCTTCTCCAAACTGATGCTTTGTTCATCCTCTTCAACTCTGGTCTTCGGGATTTGGATGTTTCTGTGATCTACCTCATCAAAGACAACGTGAACTGATTCTTCTACAGTCATCAACCTCTTATTGTAGATTCTATATGCATGACTTGTGAGAGAATACCCTATGAATATGCCAAGATCCGCTTTCTCATCAAACTTTTCCAAGTTTTCCTTTCCATTGTTGAGAATGAAACAACTGCAGCCAAAAACCCTGAGATGGTTGATGTTAGGCTTCTTTCCATTGAAGACTTCATATGGAGTTTTCTTCAAAATGGGCCTAATAAACACTCTATTCATCACATAACACGAAGTGCTCACTGCATCCGCCCAAAAGTACTTAGGAAGAGATGATTCACTAAGCATTGTCCTTGCTAGCTCTTCAAGAGACCTGTTCTTCCTCTCTACCACACCATTCTGCTGTGGAGTTCTTGGAGCAGAGAAGTTGTGCATAATCCCCATCTTCTCACAGAATTTGCTAAACTTCTCATTTTGAAATTCTCCTCCATGGTCACTTCTAATAGAGCCTATGTTGCAATTCTTTGTTTTTTGTAGCCTTCTTGCTAGCTTTTTGAATGCAGAAAAGGCATCACTCAACATTACCTCTTTGGTGTTGGGTAGACAGATTTCACATGTGTTTGACTTGAACATCACTTGATAACCCTTGTCACATAGTTGGCTAATGCTCAGCAGATTATGCTTTAGACCTTCTACATAGAGCACATCATGAATGACCAAGATGTCTTTGTCTCCTATGGATCCTCTCCCAAGAATCCTTCCTTTGTTGTTGTCCCCATAGGTGACATGCCCTTCTTGCTTAAAGGAGATGCTCAGGAACTTTGATTTGTCCCCTATCATGTGCTTGGAGCATCCACTATCCAAGTACCATTGTTGCTTGCTCTCCTCCAAGATTTCCTACAAAGAAGATTTTCAAGTACAAAAATTTGGTCCCCTTATGAATGTGGGTCCATTTTGTTTATATTCATCAATTGAATCTTTATTGCACTTAGGAATCCACTTCATAAAGCCTATAGGAACAGCTGATTTTCTGATTTTACAGAACCTCACAGAATGACCTCTTTTCATGCAATAGAAGCATGTAACAATCGGTTATTTCGATGGTCCAATCGGTTGTTTTTCTGGCATTTTCGAAAATGATTTTGAAAATCTATCTTGTTTGTTTTGTGGGTTAAAATCCAATCCAGCTTTTCAAAAAACACAGTTTTGAGATGCCAAGACATTCTCAAAGTTGGATTGACCTTTAGAAAGCTTATCCACAGTTTTAACAAGATAGTGAACCTTATTTTCAAGATTTTTGCAATTTTCACAAACAAGAGTATTACACTTACAAAAGGAGTTTTTGTAAATGATTTCAAGGTTTTCAAAATCTGTTTTTGAATTTTCTAATTTCTCTTCCAGTGATTTTACTCTGTTTTCAAGCCAGCTATTCTTTTCTTTTAACCGATTGTTCAAGAGGGCCAATCGGTTGGCTTCTTCATGCGTTTCTTGAAAAGCTTGAAGTAATTGACCATAATTTTCAGAGTTTGAGGAGTTAGATGAACTTACACTACTTGAGTCATCCTCCTTTCTGGCCATGAAGCAGAGGTTGAGGCTTTTCTTGTTTTGCCTTCTTTTCCTTCTTGCTTGACTCTTTGACCTTGCCTCCTTTGATTCATTGTTTCCATGAGCAGCCTTGAGTGTGTCCCACATCTCTTTAGCAGTTTTGCATTTTGATATCCTGAAAAACTCATTAGTATCTAGTGTAGAAGTTATTATGTTTTGAGCAGTACAATCAAACTTGGCCATTTTACATTCACCATTGGTCCATTGAGACCAAGGTTTTGCAATGAAAAAACCATTCCTTTTAAACTTTGGAATGTAAGGACCATTCTCAATTGAGTCCCAAATTCCTTGATCAATAGATTCCACAAATATTTTCATTTTGGCTTCCCAGTATTTGTAATTCAATCCACTGAATAAAGGTGGTTTGTAGATTGAAGCACCTTCCTCAAAAGATTGTTTTCCAGCCATAGAAAAAAGATTTTTGGATCAACTTGAATAACTTTCAAGAACCAAGCTCTGATACCAATTGTTAGAATGTATGGCTTTAAACTAGAGGGGGGGGGGTGAATGGTTTAAAGAGAGATTTCGAAAACTTTTAAGCCTTGAATGAAATTACTTCGAGAATATCTTGATTAAGAAATCAGTTTTTCAAAACACAAAGCAAAAAGCACAGCACCAGAAAAACAATCGGTTGTTTATACCAGTTTACAAATAACAAAACTGAATTTAAAGAGTTAAGGGATAAAGAAAATGCACACAGAGATTTATACTGGTTCACTCTAAACCCAGAGCTACATCCAGTCTTCTCAGAAACCACTGAGGAACACCACTAAGCAATCAAACCTAGATCACTTACAACAACCAAGAAAGTGACCTTGATCCCCTCAAGACACACACTTCTCTTGGTCAACACACCAACACTAAGAATGTTGATCTTTATCCCCTCAAGAACACACAACACTTCTCAGCAAACACACAAAGATTCTTGTTCAACAAAATACAAGGATTACACTTGTTACAGAAGCAATTCTGAAATCAATACAAGCAAAAATCCTATCTCACACTCTTTGATCAATCTCAATCTCTAAGCAATCTCAACTCTTTGAAAATCTCAAAATACTTCAAAAAACTTCTTAATTCAAATTTGTTTTTCTGAATATATTCAAAGATGTTGTTTGTTATCAACTCTTAACAAACTATTCATTGCATTTAAGGATTGGTCAAAACATTAAAGACTGGAGCGTAAACAGTTAGAAAAACATTTAATGCTCAGTCAAAGTGTAAACCATTTTTCTGTTATGGTATCAAAACAAACAATCGGTTGTTTCCACAAATCAATCGGTTGTTTTGGTTTTAACAGCTCAACCATTTGAAAAACAGTTTTCAACCATTTCTAAAAACTCCTAAGTATAAAACAATCGGTTGTTTCAACAAAACAATCGATTGTTTTTCACTTATTTTGAAAAACACTTTTCTTTTAAAAAGATTGAGAATGTCTATGCTTTGGATTCAATCAAGAGTGGTACATAAACAATCTATCCCAGATCCTATCTAAGACAACTCAGCAACAGCAAGCAGAGCCTAGCCTTCAACATCCTTCAAAGGGTTTGGATTCTTCAAAGCTTGAACACCACTTGGTTCATCAAATGATTGCTTAAGATTATAAAAGTTTGTTCATGTTCTTGTTGTAAGAGTTTTATCAACCTTTCTTCTTCACAAAGATCTTTTTTATATAAAGATGACAAGAAAATGTCATCTTCTTCGTCTTATGTCTAACCATGTTGAAGCATGTAAACACATTAAATATTCTCCATGTAACATTAAATGTGTGTGACTTCTTTACACAACTTCTCTGACAAACAACATGACTTGTCAGGTCTAGGAAATGTAATTTATTTCCTCATTTTCAAAAAACATAGAGCCTAACATAACTTGTTGAAATCATAGGGTTATTATTCTATCTTTTCAAAAAAGTTATCAATGTAGAGAAACTTGAAAGAAATGAAGAGAAGAACATTCTCTGCACATATAGAATAAACTTTTATAAGTCTTGACATGTACTACGAATGCTTATACAACGTATCAACTTCATCTGTCCAAGCAAAAAACTTATCAAATGAAGTAGTATACAAGTAAAGTGTTTGCTTTTGTTTGGTCAAACGAAACAAGCATGTATGTGTCTGTTCAATAAGACGAAACACATAATCAAAGATCTTTGTGTCCGCTCATATATGAACTTGTTTGTGACGAGACCTGGTACTAATAAAATTATGTTATACATTTTGTTGTTTAAGCACATAATCAAAATAAAATTAAAAAATTGATTAAATTTTCATCTTACATATAAATATATCATTATTATTTTAGATTTTCATCCTGTAGTGATCATGAGAAATAAATTTTAGAATATTTGTGATTAGTAGAAAGAGTAATATATTTTATATAGTAATGAATACTTGACGAACATGGTTTTTATTATTTTATTATAAAAAAAAACTCTTATATAAGTTCGTTAGAATTTGATGCATTTATGATTGCAAATTTTTTTAATAATATAATTCGGTAATGTTTAGAATTAATTTTCAATTGAAATTGTTTAGAGACAAGAATGAGTGATGATGATATGTTACAGAATGCATTTTCCACTTTTCATGCAACTAATTTGCTCCTACAACAACTATATTGTGAAAAAAGTTTTAAAAAAATATTTTGAATTAATTTCATATCTTTTTATAGTTGAACAAAATAATGGTTTTTTAATGAAAAATCACGAGATTCGCTAAATTGGTTATGTTCTATTTCCAAAAGTGAATGTAGCATTCATATTTTTGTGGTCGTAGTTGTGGCTATGATCGTGGCCATACTAATTTTTACAATAAAAACACCTTATATAAACAAAAACGTAAAATTAAGCTTAGATTTCTTAACAAAATACATAAGGAAAAGGAAAGGATAGTAAAGAATTTAGCAAAATTTTGAATATCACATTAAGATTTATAATTGGATTTCTTTATGGTTGTTTTGTTTTTACTTGTGAGTATTTATTTATACATGAGTCCTACCAAATATAGTCATCGTGAGTGTTTAAAAGTGTTTTGAGGTGGATGTAGAAAACCATCAATGTTCATTAAATTATATTTTAATGCAATTCACCTATTAGAATGTTGTATTGCTTGTTTATATTAATTTATTAGTTTTATATTTGATTAGTAGATTATCTCTCCCTTTAAAAAATGTAACATGATATATCTTTTTCTAGAGTGGGCCTTCTAATGGTTCTTAATCCAACATTTTATATTTAATCTTTTATAAATATTGAAAAGAGAGCATAAAAAAATTCAAATAATATTATTAAATAATATCATTTATGGTCTTCCAACACTTAACTTTAGTTAAATGATATATTATCTAAATTGTAGTGAATAATTCATTTATACCAAATTTTAAACAATAGGTCTTATAAGTACATAATATATTATTATTTAAAATAAGGACTTTAACAAAAAAAGTGACAAATTTTAACTAGTTTTTTTAGTCCAGTTTAATTAAAATATTGTTATAGTTTAGGTTTCATATAATTTAGTTGAGTGCAACTAATTAGAGCATAATGCGCTACTGATACAATTTCTTTATGGTTATTATTTTTTATCTTTTGTTTAACATGTATCTTGTCAGGAAAAAAAGTTATATAGTTATTAAAGAGTTAATTTCATGTTTAGATTTATCAAAACAATGTAGTTTTATAACTATAATAATTTCTATAAAAAAATATTTATTAGAGTATTGATTTTTTTTGCTTTGGTTTAATTAATATTGTAGTAATTATTATAAATTCACCAATAAAATCTATTAGTTTAGTTCATTTTGGATTCATTGTAGGGTATCCATGATGAAAGTGATCTAATGAATCTTCTAAAATGATTGGTACATCCATATATGAGACAACCGTTAGGGTAAAAATAATATTTTTCAATTTCAGTAATATAATTTTTTCTTTTTTTTTTCATACAAAAAGAAATTGAATATATTTTGTAGTGACGGGGATAAATAATTTTTATTATGAGAGGGATGATATAACATGGCAGACTAGCCATATGTAGAATCTTCTTATCAGTCACAAACTTAGAAATACCTCTACTTAGAACCTCCTCTACGAGGCAGAAAAGTAAATGAGATAAGGGATCACCTTGTCTGACACCTCTACTACAAGGGAAAAAACTCACTAAACTACCATTTATCATGATATAAAACATAGTTGGACGAATAATTGCACTAATCCATCAAACAAATGATGGATGAAAACCAAAGCGTGTCAAAACTAACAATAAAAACTTCAAACTCAGAGTGTCAAAAGCTTTATGAATATTAACTTTGTAAGTCACATTACCTCCCCTAACCATTTTAAAATTTGTCTCCATGCACAAAAAGATGTTGATTAGAAGAAATGATTCTAGCAGCCACAATTGCAAGTCTATATGCCATTATTTTGAAAATAATCTTAAATTTGAAATTAGCGACAATAATTGGCCTATAATCTTTAATGGAATCAACACCCTGAATCTTAGCAATAAGAGAGACCACATTGTTGTTTATTTTAGGAAAAGCCTATTTTTTCTTAAAAAACTGTTGAACAGCTTTGCAAACATCTGACCCAATAATGTCCCAACAAGAATGAAAACACCACCAAAATCGTCTGGACTAGGAGCACTATTACCATTAAGATTAAAATTGCATTTTTAATCTCCAAACAATCCAAGCATTTAATCAACATAGTATTCTCTTAAGAGGAAACCATTTCGGGAATATAAGTACCAATAAACTCTTTCATACTACTTCTTGTAACCTGATCATTATAAATAAACTCAGCATAAAGATTTTTATAAAAATTCAAGATATGATCCTCAATAACCTCATTCTCAATCCTTAGTCTGTGAATCCTACTATAATTATTTTATCTTCTTACCACAACATGAAAAAAGCAGTATTTCTATCCCCATCTTTAAACCAAAGCATCTTGGCTCTCTCTTTCCAAAACAAGTATAAACAGTGAAGAGCATGGTCAAGCTCCTCCTTAGCAATCTTTTCTTGATAGATAAGTCCATTACTATCAGACAAATTAGTAGTCTCTAAGTTTTGTTGAATACCAAGGGGGGAAGCCTACTTAAGAAGCACTACATTTTGAACATTACCAAAAGAATTTTTATTCCAGTATCGAAGCTAAATTTGTAACCTTTTTATGTTGCAAAATAAACATAGGACAACCAACAACTGTATTAGCCCAAGAATCATGAATAAACTTCATACACGAACTATCCTGAAGTCACATAGAAAATAAACGAAAATTGTTAACCTTTCGTAAACAATTACTAGCAAAACTAGCAAGAATAAGGGAGTGGTCAGAAATTTTTTTAACAAGAACCTGATAATTACAAGAATCCAATTCATCTAGACACGCTCCATTACATAAAGCCTCATCCAATTTTCTATCAATTTTGTGTAACCCTCTCCTCCCATTACACCAAGTATAACAAGGTCCATAATACTTTCCTTGAAACATATGGTGATTTTTTGGGTCAATATGTTAATAATTCTTAGAGTAGTTTTTTCACCATGGATAGTGCTGCAAGATTTGTTGCCAAAATTCAACGTCTTCTTTCTTGTATTCATGATTGTTTACCTTTTAATTATTTAGGGGTGCCTATCTTTGTTGGTGCTCCAAAGTGTCGATTTCTGCAATCTTTGGCTGATAAAGTCAGATTGCAGCTAGCATCTTGGAAAGAAAAATCTCTTAGCATGATAGGTCAGATTCAGTTGGTTAATACAGTCATTACTGAATTTCTAGCTTATAATTTTAATATGTATAAAGGGCATGTCTCAATTCTTAAGCGAGTCGAGCAATGACATATAAATTTTATTTGGACAGGTGATATTCTGAAAAAAGACATAGCTATAGTTAATTGGTTAAGATTTGTTCTTCCTTTGAGAATGGAGTTTTAAAGATTATTAATCTCCATCATTAAAATAATGTGTATCTTCTTAAGCTTGCTTGGAATTTTTCTTATAGTAATAAGCCTTGGTCTTTTCTCTTGAAAGCCAGAGTTCTTAAATCAAAATATAAGCTTAGAATGGTTTATAGATCCTCATCTATTTTTTCTGGAATTAAGCAGTTTTATGAAACCATTCTTGATCATACTTATTGGACTGTTGGTATAGGTACTTTTATTAATTTTTGGAATGCTAAATGGTGTTCTACTACTTCTTTATCAAATATTGCAGAGTTATTTGATGGTGCTAGTATTCCAAATACAGTCTCCCAATTTTGGACTGATTGTGATTGGAATATTCCATTGTCTTTCTAGCAGATGCCACATCTTTTTACTAATATATCATGATTAGGAAGGAACAAGATATTCCTAATTGGACTCTGGATGAGTCTAATCGTTTCACTCTTAAATCAGCTAAGACTTTTTTCTTGGATTCAGAAGTTCCCCGTGGTTGGGGTAAAATCATTTGGTCTTCATATATTCCTCATTCCAAAACTCTAATACTTTGGACATTTTTTCATGGACGACTTCCTACAGATCAGCATATTCAGAATAGAGGTTTGCATATAAGTTCTATGTGTTTGCTTTGAGAAAAGCAGGAAAAATCTATTCAACATTATTTATTTTTTGAATGTTCTACTACTTTACATATTTGGATTTGGGTTTGACCAATTTTTATTAATTCTCATTTCTCTAATAAGGATTATCTTCTTTCTTTTATTAAGAGTGATGGTAGTCCTTTGGTAAAATTGATTAAGTTTGTTGTGATCACTTTTTCTATTTGGATGATATGGTGTATGAGGAATTATGCTAGATTTTAGGATAAGATTGATGTTTCTCAGGCTATTTCGGCCATTAAAGATCTCACGTGTTAAATGGGAAGTTCGTCTAAAACTTCAATGAAAAATGATATGTTGGATTTCAACATGCTTAAGTTTTTTGGTATTAGTACTCGTAGTGGTAAAGTTCTCCGTTCTCTTCCTGTTAGATGGGAGTTTCCTTCATCAAGCTGGGTTAAAATTAACATTGGTGGTGCGGCTAGGGGTTATCCTGATCTTGCTACTTGTGGGGGGTACTTTCCATGGGAGTATGGGGGAGTTTATTGGTGGTTTTTTTTAGTGTTTATTGACGTTCAAACTGTTTTGGTTGTTGAGTTTTATGGAGTTATATATGCTATGGAGGAAGCTCATAAAATGGATCTTACTAATGTATGACTTTAATATGATTTTGTCTTGGTTAGTGATGCATTTACTGCTAGGACTAAAGTTTCGTGGATACTTCGTAATCGGTGGAACACTTGTCTTAATTACTGTGGGGAAATAAGGTTTAGAGTTACTCATACTTTTTGTGAATGAAATGCGTGTGCGGATAAACTAGCTAACTTAGGATTTATTCATAGAGACTCATTTCATTGGTATAATAGACTTTCATTTAATATATTATTAGAATTCTTTATGAATAATCTACCTATGTATATTATCTTCTTTCACAAGTCGTTAATGTTAAAGAAAATGAATTATGCATATGTTTCATCAAATAATATTTATGCTCATAACTCTCCTAAGTCTCTAATTGATGTGAGTAATACAAATTAAATACAAATATTATAATATAATAATTATATGTTACAATTAAATTATTTTGGAATTATTTTCATTTTGCATTGTCCGGCAAAAGTGGAGTGTGTGATTTGTAATTATAACATGTTTTTCAATATTCTTTTATCCTCATAATATTTATTCCTACTAATATTCAAATCCCCCTTCTTATGAAAATCACGAAAAAGTTACAATATATTTTCATATTTTATTAAAAATTATAAATTTTTGTAGATTCGTATAGTTTCTAACAGATTCACTCCATTTTAATATATTTTAACTAATAATAAGAATAAATTAAAATGATATTGATAACTCCGAAAGACAAAAAGCTCTCTATAAAGAGGCATGTGCGTCCACGCTAGTGTGCTTCTGCTCCCATCTCTAAACCATAAATCTCCACGCTTGATGACCCACATTCGCCACGCGTCGAGATCACATCGCATGCACATCGTCGGTGCTACCGTTACGCATCACAATTTTTTGTAGCCTTTCGGTCACGCCACGTCTCATGCTCTTGGTGTTGGCGTCACCGTTATTTCCTACGCACTTTTTTGTTTGCCCTTTTGCACAACAAACAAAACAAATGCCCTTTCTCTGCATTTACCAAACTACCCCTCCGTTCAAATCTCAACCTCTCTCTACATTAATGCACCCTCCAAGGGCCAACACACAACACAACTTCACTCCTCCTATCCATAAATTTCATCACAAAAGTACACTTTGCCTAGGGTTAGTTAGGTTTCAATATGCCAACTTTACCTTCCAAATTCACTTACCCAAACCATTATGCCATTTTTTTTGTATCACCATAAATTTCAATTTAAAACCCAATTAATATATACATTGTTTCATATATAATTTTTTTTATTGAGTACATGATATATATAATATTAATATTATGTTGAAGGATGATAGAAAAAAGAACAATGCCTTTCACATGCAACATTTTTTTTCTAATTATAGAGGCGATTTCCTAAGAATTATAACCAAATCTAGAGAATTATAACTCCCCAAAATTTAATTGAGTCAACCTCATTTTCACATTTAATTTTGGTGTTGAAGGTCAAGTTAATGGTGTAACTGTCTAGAGAGAAAACACACAGAAGACCCAAAGGAACATAATGCAAAGTGATTAAGGGACACTTCATAGTTACTAGTAACAGGAATAGTAACACACTCTCTCACTTGGTTCACTCATGTACGCACATTGCACCCTACAAAGGTGCACACTTCACACCCCACTTTCTCTCTGTACATGCTCACGTTCACTCCAGCTCTCAAACCCTTTTTCCCTCATCACTGTTTTTATTCAAAACCGTTCTGATCGGTGAACACAAAGCACTTTTTGTTGTTGTAGTTCTTGTTGGTGGTGCTGTTGTTTTTGTTCTATGCCTTGGCTTTGTTTTTTGTTGTTCCTGTTATCGCCACCATGGACTCTTCTATGAGGCTTGCATTCTCGGAATCCTTTATGTCTCAGAAGAGAAAGGTAATTTCGGCCTTCAGTTTAGGCGTTGGAGTTTCTCTTCTTCTTCTTCTTACCGTTCTCAACAACACTTCACTCACTGTTCCCAAGGTTCAAGTGTTTCTCCAAGGGTCCGATTCCAATTCTTCATTTTCTTGGCGTTTTCCTTTTTCGGGCCGTTATTCCAATGGTTCCGTTAGTTCTCTGCATAGGGCTGAAGTGAACGTGTCCAGTGAGTGTTTGGAGAAGAAGACCCTTTTGGGGAACCTCACCGGGAATCGGAAAAATGCAAGCTTGCATGATGGGCATGAGGAGCATGAAGATTGTTGTTCTTTGAAGAATTTTACTGTGTCAGGGAAGGAAAATGGGCACGCGGGAAATTCGTCATGCAGCGGTGATGATGCTTTGGGAAAGTGTGAAGAAGGGTTGGTTAAGGCAAGTAATGGGAGTGTTGGTAGTTTGTTTGTGGAGTGTGACATCTTTGATGGGAAATGGGTGAGGGATGAGTCGAAACCGTACTATCCCTTGGGGTCTTGTCCTCTCATTGATAGGGATTTTGATTGCCATCTTAATGGGAGGCCTGATAGTGAGTATGTGAAGTGGAAATGGCAGCCGAATGGGTGTGACATTCCAAGGTATGATGATGCTCTTGCTGTTCTTTTCATCAACAATGATTAAGAAATTTTGTTGATTTAGAATGGGAAAAAATACCTGTGGAAATGCAATTTGTATGTTTATTATGTGAGTTTGAGTGTGAATATGGAGTGAGGGAGGTTATATGCGATTCTAATATTGATAATTAAAAGATGAATGATATCTTGCCAGCGAACAATTAGTAGGAAGGATAGAAAACATAAACTTGATCTTACTTAATTTGAATGCTGAAAAGCTTTTAATATAGGAAAATGTAGAGGAAAGGGAATAAGATAGCATAGAGAAGAACGGAAAAAGAGTTACGTTTCATCTGTATGAATTTTTATTAAGGGGAGATGGAAGAGGTTAAGGACTATAGATCTCAAGATGTGAAAGATTACTTTGGTCCATGGAAATGTGCCTCATTACATTGATGTGAGCATTTCTGTCTTTATGCTATAAAGTCTTTTGCCATTACTCCTGATGAGAGATAGCTAAAGGAGTAAGTTAAACAAGTTTGGACATTTGAGGATTGAACCATACTATATGTTATATAAGGGACGAAATTGTGAGTACATTGTAAAGGACCACAGTGGTTTTTTGGTTGTAGGAAATTACAATATAAATAATCGTTATTTAAAAAAATAATAAAGTCATGATTTTAAATTGAAAGAAAAGTTGTTCCATAAGCACCATTTAGAGGGGAATAAAAATTAGTTTGAGGGGAAATTGTTTCATAACCATCTTCTACCCCATCCTCAATCTAAAACTCTCCTTTTGGAGTAATAATAATGGTGAGTAGGGTTTAGATTATATGATTTAACATGATTAAGAGATCTAGTAGTATACAGGATAATATGGAATAATCTGCAATTATAGGAACTCAGGCAGGGGTGGGTGATTAGGGATCTTTATACAACCTTGTTTATTTTTCTTATATTTAGTATTGTTCAGTGTTTTAACCTTAGTTTTGGTTTGCAGTTACTTCAATTTTCAAACCAGTGACAGCCATTTTAAACCATACAATGTATAAATGTTTATTGCTTATGTTTGTTTATTATTGGTGTCACATCAGTTTCAATGCAAAGGATTACGGGTGTCAAGTTGTGAAATGGTAGCCCCTGGAAATGTGCCTCATTAGAATAATGTGTGTAATTCTTTCTGTATATTACAAAGTCCTTTTGATTTACTCCGGACAAGAGATAGCAAAAGAAGCAAGTTAAACAAGTTTGAATATTTATACTTTATGTTAGACATGGGACATAGTTGTGAGTGAGGTACATTGCCAACGACCACAATTATTGTTTACTTGTGTGAAATCACAGTATAATCTTCACATAAAATTAAGAAGCTCAATTTATAGGTAACATATCTGACAAGACTTTAAATTGAAAGAAAAGTCATTCCCCTTTATTCTCACCATCTGGAGAACAAAAAAAAAATATAGTCTGAGGGAGAATTTTTTCTCATACTTTTCCTTCTATCTATTTTTATTAAACTAAACAAAGGGAGTTGCTCCCCAACCATCCTTTATACTCATCACCCTAAAACTCTCTCTTGGAATATTAATATGTTCAGTAAGATTAGGATGGTCAGATTAAGGAATCTAGTGATCTACAGGCTATATGGAATAATCTGCACTTGAAACTCAGGCAGGTGAGGGAGGTTGATTAGGGATCTTTAAACCAAGTTTATTTTTCTTCCTTTTGGGGTAGTTTAGTGTTTTAACTTAGTATCAAACCTAGGACAGCCATTTTAAACCATACTGTTGCGAAATCTCATATTACCTTCATCAATTTTTGGAGTACAGTTTATGTATTTCTTGAATAACTTCACTTAATGTCAGTTGGTTATAAGTTGAAATCTGATAGATACTATACATCAATGCTTGTGATAATGTTTGTTAATTATTGATGTCGCCTCAGTTTGAATGCAACTGATTTTCTGGAAAAGTTGCGAGGACAGAAGCTGGTTTTTGTGGGGGATTCGCTGAACAGGAACATGTGGGAGTCCATGGTGTGTATCCTGCGTCAAAGTGTCAAGGACAAGAAACGTGTTTTTGAAATTTCAGGAAAAACTGAATTTAAGAAGAAAGGTGTCTATGCTTTTAGATTTGAGGCAAGTTTCTGTATATCCATGAGATTTTCCCAAGTATGCATCTTGTAATGATATCTCATTGAATATTTTTTCCATATTTATAGGATTATAATTGTTCAGTAGATTTTGTTAGTTCGCCATTCATTGTTCGAGAGTCTACTTTCAAGGGCACAAATGGGTCCTTTGAGACATTAAGATTGGATTTGATGGATCAGACAACTAGCACCTATCATGATGCTGACATCATAGTCTTCAATACAGGTCATTGGTGGACTCACGAGAAAACATCTAGAGGGTGAGTTCAGTCTGTTATGTAACATTGCCTGCAGGTTGTCTATGCCACTATAGTTTTATCCTTCCTTGAAATCTGTAGATTAGGTGGTGCTACTTGATAATGAATAACAACAGAGTTTTAGCACGACTGTGTACAACCATGCTTACTATTTTGACATGTGAAACTGCTTTTCCTATTAAGATTTTAATCTCTTGTTTTCGTCACACTTTGAGTTTTCTGCCTTGTAGTGCTTACTTTCTGTGAATTATAACAGACTCTTGGCGTGATATTTAACTAAATTTCTTGCATACCATATCACTTGGGATTTTTTTTAACCAAGATGTTATTATATATTTTCAGCTCAAAGTGCTTAACGTATTATATCCTCAAAAATAAAAATAAAAGTAAGGTTTTTGATTTTTTTGTTATCTGGTATTTTTACAGAGAAGACTATTATCAAGAAGGCAACCATATATACCCCAGACTCAAAGTTCTGGATGCATATACAAGGGCATTGACCACTTGGGCTAAATGGATTGACAACAATATTGATGCCAATCGAACTCAGGTTTTCTTCAGAGGATACTCGGTCACCCATTTCAGGTATTGTTGTTTTACATGGCTGCCAAATGTTAAGAGTCTGAAGTTGCTACTAATACAATATTCAATAAATGATGCGATAGTGGTATAAACACAAAAAGAAAATGCTTCAACAAATGTTTCACTAGTTATTATACGAATAACGACTCTTTTATCTATATTACCTCTACGGGATTTTTTCGGAAAAATCATACTGTTTGTGCGGGTTTGCCTTTAATATTGATATTGTATTGTATTGTTTTGAACTCAATAGATGACCAATTCCAGAAAATCATTTACTCTTGTAATGGTATTTATAACTGTTGTACCATAGTCCAAATTAGTATTTGTATACATTTTCAAAAGTTTACTGCCATGTTAGTAGAGCGTTTGATACACATATCTTATTTCTTACCAATAAAATTAACTATTTTACTAGGAATTAACAAAGAATCAATAAAATTAGCCACTTACAATTTGACCTAATTACTAGCAATTGTTAATGCAGACTCCATTTTCCTAGGTGGTGATCTCAATTGTACTATACATTATTAACATTTACTATGCTGATTCATCTTCATCTGGTATGCCTTGATCAATATATTCTAATACTGCCTTGTATGGTTTCAGGGGTGGGCAATGGAATTCAGGAGGACAGTGCCACAAAGAAACTGAGCCAATAACTGATGGAAAGCACTTGCGCAAGTATCCTTCGAAAATGAGGGCTTTGGAGCATGTGGTCATCCCAAAGATGAAAACCCCTGTGATATATATGAACATTAGTAGGCTTACAGATTACAGAAAAGATGGACATCCCTCTATATACAGAATGGAGTATAAGACACCAGAGGAGCAGGCCTCTGCTGAACTACACCAAGATTGCAGTCATTGGTGTTTGCCTGGAGTACCTGATACTTGGAATGAATTACTGTATGCTTCTCTCTTGAAATATGGAAAAGGCCATTGGAAAAGTTGAGCAAAACTCCTCAAAAAATTTCCAATAGGATTTCTGATCCACTATACATATTCATCACGTGTATATTCATTGATTTCCCACATGTAGGTGTCCATCACAAAGGGTGCCTTGAGTTATAGTTTGTGCTGAAGATGATTGATTAGAGGGACAAGTCTCTGTATTTTCTGTAGACATCCACTGACTTGCACAATTGTCATAATGAAAACCACGAAAGCTGTAAAATTTGTAGATTGAAAGCTTCATTTGATTCACCTTGATTAGTTAAAGAAAAGGAAGGATCAAATTTGTAAAAATGATTCCTTATGATGTTTGGGGCGAGGGGTAATAGAAAATGAAACAGAATAAGACAAATGTTAATTAAATTGAAGGGGCTATCTATTTATCCATTTTAACCCATTAATCTTCTGCCTATTGCAATGGCACTGTGAACCTGCTTCCAGTGTGGTGTTAGCATGAGGTGAAATAGGTTGTACCTTTTTAACTTGGCGCATTACTTTAGCCTGTGCTTCACATTTTTCATTGAGCCAATAAAAGAGTAGAAATAGAGCTGAATAGACATCCACTACCATCAGTAACTTCGCAACCTTCAACGTGTTTCTTATGATAAGGAAATTTGTTCCCCTATTGAACTCCCAAAATCTCGCTTGTAAACGTATAGCAATAAATACAAGGGAGGGAGACATAACCAGAAATGTGGACTTGGTTGAAATGATTTTGACTATTGACTTTAACTTCAGCAATTTTTAATCAATCATGGTTTATCATATACACTAAAATTAATAATCGATGTATGCAAAAGTACTCTCTTAGAAATATATGTGTACTCTTTACATTACTCATTTGTATATATTAGGTGTTTATGTAAACCGTTCCTACTAAGATTTATTTTTCTTTTCTATTACTTTTGGGGCATAAATATTTGTTGTTAGGGAAGCCTTTTTTCTATATAAATAGGATAAAGTAGTTACCATTGAGCCCCCTGAACAACTTCAAATGTTAGAAACAGCAGAAATGCAGCAGTGTAAAGGGAAATGGTGAGGGTGAGGGGTCATGGGACATGATCATCATTCACCTAAGAAAGAGAATTCTGAAGCTTTTCTAATAAAGTTCAATAAAATACAATCCTAAACTCTGAGGAACTAGAATTGTACTCTTCTTTTATTTCTCATAAGGACATAACTAACAACACAAACAAGCATGGAAAAGGAAACACACAGAATGGGAGGGGACAGAGATGGAGTGAAGTGATCACAATTATCTACCTACTCTTCTGCAGAAACGGAAGAGAGAAAGGAAATCTAGTGAGCTGCAAATTGAGTAATTGAGACAGCACAAGTTGGTACCTTCTTAAAGGAAGGTCAACCTTGTTTATTACATTCTACAGCAAGAAGAACTACATAAATGAGCAATACATAGCCATAGAGACCCCGATGGAGTCCATTGCCTTTTTGTGACTTGCCGGTTTGCCTGAGTGTAGCCAAAGCCTCTCATCCTTTGGAGAATGCATATCTGCTTTTGCCACTCACAGAATGTTTAAGCACATCCCTTGTTGATTAGAGAAGCCAAAGCTAAGCACAAGCAAACTGTTGAAAGAGGGGGAGTGTGAGGGGTAAGGACCCTCTCACACTCCTTTCTCTCCATGCTTCTTAAGAACCATGGATGGATGCTTGCCAACAAAACTTCATGCTCACCAGATTCAGGATTTGATAGATTGGTTTAGAGGGTCCAAAGGGCTCTATAGAAAACTAGTGGAGAAGTTAGTCTCGGACCATTCTTTTAAATAGTTGATGATTGAGAACTAAGAGGTGTTATCATCACATCATCTTTTCATTATCCATTTGCTTCTTACTTTTTTATTTTAAAACCATCAAAAGTTTCAATATACAAACTCATGATAAAAAAATAGAACTGTGCTCATTAAAAAACATTTATTTGGTTTCTTGAATCTCAACCTTAACCTAATTTTCAAACTTTCTTCTTGAATCTCAATCTAACACTAACCAGGATACACCTGACCTAACCTAACTGCATTTTTTTACCCTTCTTTTTCTTCTACTGGTTTACATGGGAAGGAAGTTTCCAGGGTCCTGACCTAATTTCATTATCTCATTCTTTTCTTTCTACTGTTTAAGCTGTACTTAGTTTATAATATGCTAAATTGAATTTGAGATTTCTCGGCCAAATTTCGGTTTACTTTTACCAAATACAGACACTACACTACATACTCTAGGCATTTTAGGGAATTTAAAATTCAATACTAAATAGTGTCTACACAAGATATCTGATTGGAATAAAAAGGATATGAATGTGAAAGAGTCAATATAAACTTTAAAACATGGGCTCCCACTCTTTACTTTTTCATTCGTGCTTGACTTTTGATGGTAGGAGGCTTTTAATGTTTCTCTGGATCCACTTACATTACTCAAACCCCACTTTGCTTCCAAAATTAATTTTATATCTTCTTAATCAACAACTTAAATAATCCTCTTCAGAACTTCAATAAAATACTAATTAACACATGTTTTGGCCTCCAAAATATTAAACATGTTTACACTCTCTGCTAGAAATAATCAGAAATTTGTGATGAGAATTCATTACTGTTTCAAATTCCTAACTCTCCACTAATTTCCTTCTCTCTTACTCACCAGCCATGCCAGCAAACCACTTTGTTTTCTTGTTTTGTAATTATATTTCTTAAAGTTTCAAAATACCATGATTTTGATTTCAGGGCTAAAGATAATCTTAGCCGTGTGTGTAGCCATGCTGCAGTGTTTAAATCGTAGTTGTTAATTGATCCCTATCATGTGTCTTCTTTTCATAATGTCTAGGGGCCAATTCAACTTTCCCTTTGAAATTAAAGAGTGATTAGTCACCTCTAAGAAGTGAAGCTCTGTATTTTATTTTATAGTGAGAAAAAAAAAAGTAGCAGTCAATTCTATAGCTTGAACTTGTGTCCAAGAGTCATTTCTCTTTCTATAGCTGGCTTTTTAGATAACCCAAAATTCTTCAAAGAATGTTGATGAATGGTACAAAAAATGGCAGTGATCTCCTTCTCAGATATGCATACAATCATAGCAGCTAGACAATCCATTCAAGATTTTGGTTTGCCTCTTCTTCAAGCAAGAAAACAAAATTCTTATAGCTTTTAAGTCAGTCCCCTTTTGGAATCTTTCTATGCTGTTTATTTATTACCTCTGTAGCCCCCTTTTTTTTATATGCCATCAGCATTGTCTATTACACTGAATGAGATAGCAATTCACAGCTTGTGTTTTGTGAACTTTTATTTGTGGCCATTGGTATGAAACAACAAACCCATTTAATTAACTTGGTCAAAGAAGGGTGAAGTGAAAAATCAAATCCTTAACATGAATGGAAGAAATAAATTAAGGAAACTTAATGAAGAAAAAAGTTTATATGATTTAGGTTTCAGATACTCATTAGTATCAAAACAGACCCTCAGACACTAAAAGTGTTTATATTTTACTTTCACAAATTTCTTATTAACAAGGTATATGCATCAATTACAGAATTTAAATTCATGCTAGTATAAGAACTTGATTCTATTCTTACCAATTTAACCTATCTATAATGGTAAATGAATTCAGTTTTGCTGAAAAGTAAGTTGGATTCTTGTTGTTGCCTTCATAGATCATAATACACACTATCATTGTTGTCCACCACTTACAATTAGACAAACCAAGACCAATGAAAGATGATTAGTAGTATATCTAAGTTGGTTCCAATTTTGCAATCAATTTTTGGGTCCCTTTATGATACAAAATTTCCAAACTTTTACTGTGAATTCAGTTCAATTTACGTTCAAACTTGGATGACTCACCAAGTAGTCATCATCGTAGTAATTATAGATGTTGCCATCCAATATTTACACATGGCATGGGAAGATGTAGGACAAGTGACTTTTCCATAATGTGGTTTCAATTTGGAATCAAACTTATGGGCCCTTTCTCATTATTTTTTGTCCAAGATCAAGACTACTTTACCCAGTACTTGTACATTCCTAGTTTGATTTTCATCTGCAATCAATTTTTTGTTTGTGGACACACCCACCAGATGTTGGTCAAATCTAACCATTGCAGGTACTAGGTACCCTTCAATTTGGGAGGTGATGCTATTCCAATCTCCAACACTGCAAAATCTATTGTCATAATCTTCATAGCCCTTGTCTTTTAATAAAACATTTATACTTTTTCTTAAGTGCCCCTTCATATATTACATGTGGTAAAGAGAAGATTCCCTAATTTCTGAAGGTCAGATGCACTTATTTGTACCCCTAAGATCTCAAAAGAGCATAACAGATATTTTAAAAAAGAATAACACTCATCAACCAGAATCACCCAATTCTATCTCCTCATCTTAAGTTTATGCTCATCACCACACTACCAAACTTTTGGATATAACTTCTAAAATTTGTGAATAACTTGATTGATGTGATAAAATAAATAATATATATAATTTAATTACTTAAAAAATATTAAAGTGTTCTTGAATTAAAAATAAAATATAATTAAATTTTATAGAAATATTTAAATATATATTACTCACATCAACTTAAAATGTTTATCCTGATACGAATTCAGTATTCGCTTATAAAATAATTGTTGGACAATTTACTACTAGCGAAAATCTTTAATTTTATAAAATAAAATTATATCAAAAGGTGATTTTAAAATTAAAATTAAAACAGATTTTAAAGTAAAATAAATAAATAAATCGTGATAAAGTTAGCCATAATTCAATAAGGAGAATTTAAACGAAACACACTTTAAGTTTGTCTTTCAACACTAATCCCACCACATAAGAGAAGAAAGTTAGAATATAAATCACATAGAAATTTTCTTTTAAATAAATAAAAGTGTCTTAAAAACAAACCACATTTATTTTTGTCAAATATAACACATAGTGTATTTATAAACAGTATTTGAGCTTACACAAACACAGCCTAAAACAGCATGATTGAAAAGAAAAAGTAAATGGGGTTTAGCACCTTTGATGTTGAGTTTTGGTCAGCAAGAAAGGGATTTTTGAGAAAGTGTTATGCTTTTGAGTGTGGTTGGCAATTGGAAACTTGTTATATAAGTAAAATAAAAGTTGGAATAATTACACAATTAGAACATGTAATTAAGGTAATAAGCACCAACATGCATAGAGGCTATCACACTTACCATTTTCATCTCCTTTTCTAAAACAACAACAACAAATTCCATGAATCTCACCACAAATAAAGAAAATAAAATAGGTTCACTGCATTTGTGACTATTTTTTAACATATTTTATTATTTTTTCGGTTAAGAGAAGAGAAATGGATGAGATGAAAATACCTTTATAAAATAAAATATAAATTATTGATGTTGGATGAAAAGAAGTAGGAAAAAACATAACAAAAACATAACAAAAAGATTAAAAAAAGTAGAAAAAATTACAATAAATTCTATCATTTTTAGATTATTTTTTTACTATTTTTCTTTTAACTATGTACATTTTATTACTTTCACAATCTTCTATAAGAATTGAGTTAAATTTATTTAAGAGTATAATTGGTTTAAATAGGATGAAGGCTAAATATTTTTGTTAGTTAAGTTAAAAAAATTAGAAATAGATAAAATTATCTATTTAAAAACCATATTATTTCTTTAAAATATATTTTCATTGCTTTCTCTTTAGATTTTTGACAAATTTATTCATTGTTTTTTCCAAGATCCAACTTTGTTATAATGACTCTAACAAAGAGAAGAACATAGTTTATCAATCATAATGTTGTTTAAAATAAGCTTCTCTTTATCCTTTTTGTGTGGTTGTATGCTTAGAAATGTGTGTTTGCATGTGTGATTGGATGAATAAAAATGAATCTCTGATTATCTAAGGTTGTAGAGGTAATTTGGTTTTATAATTAGGGCTTTATATACCCAAGTTTGAAGTTCCTATGTTAAAGCATGAGTTGTTAGAGCTTTGTTAAAATAATTAGAATTTCAAGTAAGACAAGTTAATTAAAAAAGATAGCACCTTAGAATGAAAAATCTAGATTGTGTGGGTGTAGCTCGGTCACAATGATGTACTTTATGTATGGATATATTGATGTAAATTTTTTTATTTGTTGTGTTTTGAAATGTAAAAATATAGTAACATGAGAGTAATGAGAGTAATGAGATTGAAATGGTGATTTGATATCGTGTCTCGATAAAGTGATTAAATTGTAATTGGACTTCGATGACATATGTTGTTATTTAAATACTTTATGAAATTAAGTATATGTTATGTTTTACTTGGTTATTATAGAAAATGGTAGAAAAGATTTAGGGGGCAAAGTAGTAAAATGATAGAGGGGCAAAAGGGTAAAACTATATGTGCATAAAAAAAAACTAAACAAAAGATCGAGTCTTCACTGTGTGAGTTTTAGAAAGAAGAAGAAAGGAAACCTGATGGTTCCCTTGGAAATAAGAGAGTAGCCTAGGAAAATACACTAGCTAGTGGTATGATACAATCCAAGCCAACAAGGAGATGACCAAGGACTCAAATTACCATTCACACTATGAGAAGTCATCTCAACTTTCAAGTGAAGACCCCACCAAGAATCTAACAGACATCACCAGAAGGAGAAATGGGCAAAGACCAGAACATCAAATGTTCTTCCTTCTAATCTTCTTAATAATAAAACAAGTTATAAATAAATTGGGCTCACTTTAGGGCTCCAAATAACAAGATAGGCTAGAATAGGTGCCTTTAGCATAAATAAGAGTGTTCATAGCGAAATGGGCTTGTTTCAAGCCCACTTTTTTATGACAAGGCATTTAGGTTTAGGATTTTTTACCTATCTTCTAGAAGAATAGGCTTTATGGTGTGGCATTGACTTAGTCAATGCTTAAGGCCACACCTTTCTTTTGTTTCCCATCCTACCCTTGCTTCTTGTTTTCCAATGCACCATCTCCTATAAATAGGGTGTCACACTCCTTGTATTTTTCATGTTGAATTTTATAGAAGAAGGAAACTTTGCACAAATTGTGTGAGGCTAGTTTGCTCTAAGCATTAGGTCTTATCTTGAGTGAGTTGAGAGCTCTCAAGTGGCGGCCCTCTACACTCATCTTGGAGAAACCACACTCTAAGTGGCGTGTCCAACTCTCTTCCATCACCATAAGCTTTCTTCCTTCATCTCTTCTACCATTTCCATACGTCACTTATCATTTATGCTTCCTATATTTGTTTTGCTTCATCTTTTCCTTTCGATTTCCTTCATGTTATCATGTTTCCTTTCATGTCTTTTACATTCCACACCATACATCATTCTCACCTTATAATGTGTTTTTCCTTTTGTCTTTGGAAGTGAACTTTCACACTTACTTAACCACTTGCTTAAGTTCGTGTCCAGTGGAGATCTTCTCTAGGTTTCACCTTATATTTGCTAAAATCCAAATCATAAGTAAAGTGTCACCTCTAAAATGGAATCATCTAAAATCAACTCACATTATGATAGAACATCTTGTGTCAGGAGAAGATGCCCAATCCGAGTCACTAAAGACCTTAATGTGTACTTTAGATTCACTGTTAAAAAATAATCCATGTACAAGATTAGCTTTGATGTAGTGTAGAACGTGTTGTACAACTTGTTGATGATGAACTATTGGTTCTTGAACAAATTGGCTAAGGAGTTGGACAACAAAGGTTATGTCAGGTCTAGTGTTGGTGAGATATAGGAGTTTGCCAATGATTCTTCTATATGGATTGGGATTTTGAAGTTTATCTGCAGTTTCAAACAAAAATTTAGTGTTAGACATAAAAGAGTAAAACAAGGTTTACTTCCTAGCATTCCAATTTCCTCCAAGATGTCAATAGCATATTTCCTTTAACATAAATGAATTTCTTTCTTAGATCTAGCGACTTCAAGACCCAAGAAGTATTTTAGTTCACCAAGATCTTTTATCTTAAAAGATTCATTAGAAATTTTTTTATTCTTTCAATTTCTTGTAATGAATCTCCTGCAAGAGTAATATCATCTACATAAACAATTAAAACAGTGGGAGAATTTTTAGTTTTTCTAGTAAAAAGAGAATAATCAGATATTGATTGAGAAAACCAAAAGAAATAAGGAAAGAAGACAACTTAGCAAACCACTGTCTACTATCCTGTTTTAAACCATAAAGGGACTTTGTAAGTTTGCAAACTTGGTTTTGTCTTTCAGTTATTATCCCTGGAGGTGGTATCATATATACTTCTTCATCAAGGTCTTCATGTAAGAATGCATTGTCAACATCTAATTGATGTAAATGTCAATTTTTAGCTGCAACAATGGTTAACAAAAGTCTAACAATAGTAAGTTTAGCAACAGGAAAAAAGGTATCTAAATATTCAATCCCTTCAAGTTGGGTATAACCCTTTACAACAAGTTTGGCCTTATGTCTCTCAATAGTACCATCCGCTTTGTGTTTGATCTTGTAAACCCAGTTGCATCCAATGAGTGTTTTTCCATATGGTAGATCGGTACCATGTGTGATTTTCTTGTAGAGCTTTTGTCTCTTTATTCATAGCAGCAATCCATTTTGTCTGTCTACATGCTTATTCAAAAGTTTGTGGTTTAGTATTAGAGAATATAGCAAGAGTATAATTTAAATGTTTCTAGTCAAATGTTTATATGATAAAACTGATGATAAAGGATATAGGGTCTTAAAAATGTTTTTATCATATTCATTGACTATGAAACTATTAACCTGATGATGATAGTCCTTTGGGAAGGAAGGTATCTTCCTCTGTCTGGTGAATTTTTTCAAATCAGTACTTGTAGTTGTGTCATGACTTACTGCTTGATATTCTTGATTGTCTATCTTTTCTTCATTATTTCCAATGTCTCTTCTGTTGTTGTCCTAATTCTCATTGACAAAAAAAATATGATTTCTAGAATTATTTAACCTTTTATCAATGTCAGCAAAATTGATATTTTCATTAACTAGAGATACTAGTAAAATATCAATATTGTTTTGAGTATCATTATTTTAGTTAATATTAGAAGTATCATTACTATTCTTATAAGGAAATATATTTTCATAAACCATAACATTTCAGTTGATAAGGATTTCTTATTTTCAATATCCAATAAAACATACCCTTTTATACCTGATTTATATCCAAGAAAAACACACTTTCTAGACCTGGGTTTCAGTTTAGTACGATTATTGCCAAGACTGGAAGCAAAACAGAGAGATCCAAAGACTTTTAAATCAAGATAGTTGGGGAAATTTTATACAAAAGTTCATAAGGAGAATTTTTTTTTCCAAACAACCGAAGGTAATCTATTTATTAAGTAAATAGCATGTGCAACAGCATAAGACCAGTAAGATTTAGGTAATCCATATTGAAAGATAAGACTGTGAGTTTTATTAAGGATGTGTTGATGTTTTCTTTCAGCAAAAGAATTTTGTTGAAAGGTTCCAACAGATGATCTTTTATGCAAGATCCCAAGTTTATCATATAATTCAATAAAGTCAAACTCCTTACCACTATCAAACCTTATAATTTTCACATCAAGATTAAACTAGTTCTTAGCATACATGACAAAATTTCATAAAAGGTTTCTAGTCTCAGTTTTTTATTTCATAAGATATATCCAAGTGTGTCTAGTATGATCATCAATAATAGTTAAGAAATACCTATGCCCATTAATAGAAGGAACCCCAATAGGATCCCAAATATCAACATGAATCATATTAAAAGCATTTAAAGATCATGCATTACTTTATGAAAAGGGAGTTTGTGTTGTTTGCCAAAATGACATGTATCACAAGCAATTTTAGAAACAGAGGACACATAGCGAAAAAATCTACAAATGTATTCAATAGTTTTGCTGCTAGGATGTCTTAATCTGTAATGTTAAAGATCAACATTGTTTTTGTTACAGTTAAGAACAGTGTTAAGCACACAAAAAAATTATTTTCGAATCCAATGTGAAAATCATGAAGATAGTATAATCCTTTATACAAACCAACTTGCCCAATCATCTTGGATGAAATGTTGTCCTGAATCTGACATTTCTCAAGGGAAAAAATTAGTTTGCAATTTAAGTCTTTAATCACTTAGAAATAATATTGAATGAAAATTCAGGAACATATAAAACATTGAATATGATTAATGTTTCAGAAATTTGAACAATTCCAGCATAATGAACAGTAATGAGAGATCCATTAGGTAATTTTATATTTATAGGTTTAATTTTGTAAAGAACAGTTAATTGATTTTTTTAGATAAGTCACATGATCTGTAGCACCAATGTCAAGGATCCATGACTTCTTACCTTTTGTTGATGTTTCAGTTGTAGCAGTCTTATGATTATACCTTTGAATCTGATTGATACCATGACTTGTTGAGGATTATAATAGTTGTAGGAGTCTTTACACTTGATCAGTAGTAAAGGAATTTCTTCCAGTTTCTTCTTGCTTCTTGTTTTGTAGAGAGTCACTCTTTACATTCAGATTACACGTTCTATCTTGATTAGTGTTAAACTGTTCATTCTTCTATTTGTACCATGAATGATACCCATGTTTAGAGTAGTACTCATCCAATGTATGATTTGTTCTATGACAGTAAGAACACTCTTTTAATTGATTATTTTATCTTCCTCTGCCTCTTCCTTGGCCACGCCATGCATTTCCCCTTCCTTGAGTCTTCCAAAAAAAATGATTCTCATTCAGATTCTAGGGTTTCCAAGAACCTTGTTCTTGTTGTTTCCAGTTGACAGATTTTTCATTGGTATTCAGGAGAACCTTTATGTCTATAGTGGCACCTTTGAGTTCTCTTTCTTGCTGGAGAACTAGTGAAAAAAATGTTTATATTAGGGGGAGGATCCATGAGTAGAATTTGACTATTAACATTATTGTAGATCTCTCCAAGACCTTTAGGAAGCAAATGACATATTATGAATCTCTGTATTTAGCATAGATCTTTTACAAAGCACAATTACAAGGAACACGACAAACACATTTAGGTATAAGTCTAAGAAATTCTAGCTTTTCACAAATAATTTTCAAATTTGTAAAAAATTTATTAACATTTCTTTCTCCCTGTTTTGTGGAATGCAAATCTTAGAGCATATATGAGATCCGAAAATGATCTCTTTATCTCTCTCTCAAATCTTCCCAAAGGTTTTGAGCAATGTTTATATACACAACACTCTCTGCAATCTGTGGTGATAAGGTTCTTGATATCCAAGAAAGAACCATTACATTACATCTTTCTCATGCTTCAAAACTTGAAGTACTCCTGTTGGGTTTGGGAATCCTGCCATCAACAAATTTAAGTTTATTCTTGGATAAAAGAGCCATTTTCATGTTTCTACTCCTTGTATGATAGTTGGTTTCATTAAGAGGTTGGATAAAAGAGTCATTTTCATGTTTCTACTCCATGCATGATAGTTGGTTTCATTAAGAGGGGGAAAGATAAGAACCAGTCCTGGATTTTCTCCATGATGGAAGTCGTAAGGACTAGTCAAATTCAAACATGGATCCATTGCATCAACATTAGAAGTAGTTTCTGATGAATTAGAATCCATTGTTCCTCAAGAAAGGATCAAGAAACAATAAAGAACAAGAAATCAACAGCAAAAGTAGAGCATGCTTTGACCTGCTATGATACCATATAGAAAAATGGTAGAAAATATTTAAGGGCAAAGTAGTAAAATGACAGAGGGACCAAAGGGTAAAAATATATGTACATTAGAAAAAAAAACAAAATCGAGCATTCATTGTGTGTTTCAGAAAGAAGAAGAAAGGAAACATGATGACTCCCTTGAAGAGCAACCTGCAGCGATTACAGAAGGAGAAGAAAAAATAGCAATCAACAAGGCAAGAATTGAAACTCTTCGTTTTTATTTTTGTTATTGTTTTTCACTTGTACAACAAAGAAGAGCATGTCCCCTTTTTATAGGGTTTACAAACTTAAAACAAAATAATTAATTGTGTAACCGGTACTCTCTCAATAGTTATCCTAGATTGAGAATGAATGGAGCATGAAATGTAAAATTTGATCCTTTTATGTTTATGTAGAGTGTTGTAAGTTTGAATCAATTTGGCCTTTATTGAGTTAGAAAATAGTTAGATTTTACCCGTTTTAAGGTTAGAACATGATAGTGTTGGTTAGAACATGATAGTGTTGAATCTTTATAAATTTGTTTGGTGTAGATGTTATAATTGAATATGAATTATAGACGTTTAAAATATAAAAAAAAAATATCATGAAAGTTATTGAATTAATTATAGTGTTATCCTTTTTGTATGATTTCTATAAATAAATGGATGATGTGACGATTGGTTTAGGTTTTCGTATTTTTCTTTTTGTAACCCAAATATAACATTTATTTTCTTTATTTTCTTTTTAACTATTGAAATTTATATATTTTAATCTTTACCAGTTAGACCCTTGTTCTAATTTTTTTCGTTTATTTGATAGTTTGATATTTTATGATTTAGTATTTTTTATTTTGTTTATTATTAATTTTTTTATGATATTATGGATAAATAGAAATGAAATCTATCAAATTATGATTATAGAAAAGGTTATCCATTTATTAAAAATAATACTAACTGTTGTCTAAATTATAATAAATTATGTGGGAATAGAAACTAAAAAATAATATTTTATATTTAATCTAACTCATAGAATTGAATTAATAACTCAATATTAATTTTATTTATTTATTTAGAATTAACTAAAAAGCTTAGTTAATTTGATGGTTTTGAATTTTAACTTAAATCAAACTGATAAGTAAACAATATTGTAAAATTCATGCACAGATAAAAAAAAAGTGGCAATAATTTATTAGAATTGATTTAGGGATAAAAATTTGTGAATTTTACATGAGATTTTAATTATAACTAAATTTCGTCGCAGTATACACAAAAAATAAAAATAATTATTTATAATAGTTAAAGTTATACAGCATCTTATTGTTGTGATACGTATTTTATTATCTTTAAATTAAAAAATATTGTTTTATTTTAATTTTTAATAAATTTTATTTTCTTTAAAAATTTATTTTTATAACTATACTATTATTTTCAAAAATTAAATTATATTTTAATTTTATTTTATATTAATTTGATTCATGGAAAATATAATAAAATGATTTTATTTATATGATAAAATTATCATATCTAAAAAATATTTATCCCCCATGCTTCAAGAGTTGCATTTGCATTTCAAGTATTGTTCTAAATCAAAACATTTTCATATTTCATGTGATGATAAAATCGTCTGTAATTCATTTTAGTCGTTCTAAATTTCATCGACTAATTTTATTGTAAAATATTTATTTTTAAATTTCAGTGATCACTCTAGTCAAAATGAAAAAAAAAAAGTGTGCCTATATTTTTGGTGAAACGTTAATAATTTATTTTTATATTAAATTTACCGACAACTTTTTTTCATTATAGCACATTACCATATTACACTAATTTGATAGTTAACAAAAAGAAAAATTACACTAGATAAACTCATTCCTGTCCGATAAGTACGTTAAAAAATATTAAACTACAAATTAATGACGAAAGCAACTGTATTTATTGATATTTAATCCTAATTTTGCAATTGAAAATGTAATTTTAAGTAGTTTAGATATGATTCAAACAAATGACTTTGCATATTGATCCTTAAAGACATATTATAGCTTATTAATCGTACTTTTTCTTAGGTCTTTACAAATCTAACTCTTTCATATGCCTTTTCCACTGTAAAAATCTATCAGTAAAATTTTAATGTATCTTTTTAACCATACAGTTTTATTTGCACTTTGATGGAATTGAACTATTTATTTTTTAGCATTTCCATGCCTTTTTCTTGTAGTTTTATAGGTATAAGAAAAGTCTAAATTATTTAAAGGTTGGATACATATCTAGGTATGATACATATATAATTTGAAAATCTATTATAAATTCTGAATTGTAAAATTCAAAGTTTATATTTTGAATTAAAAATATAAAAACATATTATAAATTATATAATATTTTAAATTTAAAAATATATTATGAGTTATGCATTCTGAAATGAAACATGTTTCTAGATTATGTAGTAAAAAAACAATTCAAATACAATTCATAATGTATTTTTAAATTATAAAATTTAAAATATATTTTTAGATTGCCAAATTTAAAAATATATTTTATATTAAATAACCTAGAAATTCAGAATATATTTTGCGAATCAAAATTTATTTTGAATTACAAAATCCAAAAATATTTGAATTGTATGATCTCAGACATATTTCCGAATTTCGTGATCTAGAAAACAAAAATAGACATTTAGACCTTTCCAACACCATAAGGAGGTGCAGGAAGAGAACATTAGGTGCAAAAAGTAATTTATCTTGGGAGTAACTTAAATGGCCCATGTATCCTTAGGACCCAAATTAAGGTACCTTTTATACAAAGGCAGTTTCTTCCTGTACCCTACATTTTTCTTCCTGCACCCCCATAATGTTATGCAAAGACGAAATTGTCCAAATTATTTTTTAAAAACCCTAAAATGCACTTGAACTGTATTTATTTTTTTGCATTATGGATTATGGAATCCGGAAAAATTTCGGATTGGCACTTCCAGTAAAATTTCGAATCCACCAATCCATAATTTAAAATATGCATTTCACCTTCAAAAATCCACCATTCAAAAATAACATTTTGGATCCATCAATCCACAACAGAAATATGTATTCTGGATTCAGAAATCCGTAATTAAAAAAAAGCATTCCGGATTCACGAATCCGTAACAGAATCAGGCTTCCGGATTCAGCATTCTGAAAATCAATAATTTATGCAAAAATTGCTTCCGGAACACCCCCTCATCCGAAAAAAAAAATTGAGTTCTGGATTGATGAATCCATAGCACACTCCCAGATCCCTATTTCCGGTAACCATGCTGCCCTTTTTCAAATAAAAGATTAAGGCCAGTTTTGGGATTTAGAAAATTGTGGGGGTGCAGGAAGAAAAATGTAGGGGTGCAGAAAAAAGAAGCCTTATACAAATTTGGACTCAGCTCACAAATAAGGCCCATAGTTTTCCAAGGTGATTCTGCAATGTAATTTCTTTGGTCCAATTTCTTGCACCCTTTAATTTGTGTGGACCAATCTCTTTGATTTCCTAATGGAAATTTCATATGTAATTTTCATATTTTGGAATATTTTATTTATTTTGAAACAAGAGAAAATGTACAGAAAAATTTAAAGGATGTTAAAAAATTTACGCTATTTTTTTTATGTGGGGTTCACAAAAAGGTGTCACCAAGGATTTTTGAACCCTCAAATATGAAAGAAGTCAAAGTGATTATTTATTTGTTGGAAACTTTTCCTAAGCTTCCACCATGACTGGTTATTAACATAGAAACAGTGACATGCATTGATGATATGCCATATTCTTCCTAGATCATTATAGGATTCAAACTCTACCTTAATTTTTCTTTTCTTTATTAATCATGTTTTAGAAATAATATTTTTATTTTCTTCTCACTTTTATTTCCATTTCTTCTCGTTTGAAGTACGTTTCTCTTTACTCCTTAATAATGTTTAGTTTTTCGACAGAAAAAACCCTAATTATGGTTTGAACAAATAAAATGTACTAATTTTATTTTCTCCTAATATAATTAATTAATAAATAACTTGTCAAAATTTGAAATAAACAAATGATAGTATTGTTTTTGATAACTTTTTCTAGTCCTTGGAGAAATCTCCTAAAAAAAGCTATACTTATTATAAGGTAAAGTGGATATGAAGGTTATTTTGGAATATCTAATGCCATGCATAGAAATATTGTCTATGTATTTTTACCCTTTTGAATTGAAGAAAAATGTTCTCTTTTGTTAATGATTTAAACCATGAATTAATATAAATTATTTGGAATATAATTTTTAAAATAATTATTGTAAAACTAATACTTTTATCAAACATAATTATTTATAATTAGATAATAGTATAATTATTTGAATTTATCAATGCATTCGAATTAACTATCATTTGTAGTTATTAAGAAATGAACTTTAAGCCTAATCGAGACGATCAAGTCATGCGTGAAACTATATATTATGGATGGTCCGATAACGGATGATTTGATAAAGTCAACATACTCTCATTAGGATAGACTCTAAATGACTCTGATACCAGTTTTTATCAACAAAAAATAAATGAATTAAAAGAGATATTTTAGGGGTGTTACAACCCTTAAACAAAATCCTACACCCTCATACCATATTATGAAGTGAACTTTAAATATAAATCAACTTTATAAAATAAGATTTATACTTATTTATATACTAAGAAATATTTTTATCTCCAAACCATAGTCACCGTATACAATTCTTTTATCGAAAAATTGAAATGGCAAAAGGTTTATTGACTTTCTACCTGCAAATGGCAGGGGTTGTCGAATTCTAGTTCAAACCTTCTCTCTCAATAATATATTATAATAGGTTGCAATATTAGCCCTTCTACTATGAATCATCTTTTAGAACTCATTTATTCAAATGATGAACACTTAAAATCAAAATTATGATATATAATACAAATTTATAGTGGATATAGAATGTATTCATCAATTGCGTTTAAAATTTTCCTTTTCTTCCTAAATCATTAGAAACATTATTAATATTTATTTCAATAATTTCACAATTTACTGAATGTTTCATGTACTCATCCATTACAAGGAGTTTCCACAAGCAGATGAATAAGATAAGTAGAATCTGTAGGAACTAATGGAAGGAAATAAGAGAAGGCAAAAGGTTGTAGCAACTGATTGAACGTAATTGTACAAAATTGCAAAACTGATCTTATTCATTTTGATTTACTCAATCATATATATAATAAAATTACAATTACTGGAAGCTATAAGATAGGATGCAATATAACGGTAAAATAGTTTAAGGGTAATAAAATCAGAATTAATAATAATAAAATCTGAATAACCAACATCCTCCCTTAATTCTGATTTGGAACAACCTTTCCAATTTGAGTCATGATATTGTTTTTCTCAATTGCCATCAATTTTTCATTCATAGCCTTTTGCCATTTGGGGTGTTGAATGGCATTGGCAAGTCTCACAGGTTCTGATTCTGCAAGAAAAGCAAAGTGAACCAAATCTCCGTTGTCATCAACTTCATCATCAAGATTTACTTCGCAATCTTGAAGGTGTACAGGTTGTCGTTGCTGTCTTCTTGGTCGCTCCATCATAGTTGCAATTGGAGTTGCAACTTCAGGTTGAATTACATCTTCAGGTTGAACTACAGCTTCAGGTTGAATTGTAGGTGCTTCAAGAGTGACTTCATCTTCCACATCATCGTTCAAAACGTAAATATATCGTTTTTTTCTAATCCATTTCAGTTGTTGCATTCCATTGCCATTCCTCATCTTCGGCAAATGTAACATCACGACTAATAATCACCTTCTTTGTCATTGGATTATACAGTTTGTATCCTCCATTTTTATAACCAATGAAAATGGTCTTCACTGCCTTATCATCCAACTTCGATCTTGCTGTCTTAGGGACATGGACATAAGTAATGGACCCAAATACTTTCAAGTGTTGCACATTGGGTTTGATTCCATTCCATGCCTCAATCGGAGTTGTGTTAGGAACACTCCGAGTGGGTGATTTGTTTATCAAATATACCGCACATGTTACAGCCTCAGCCCAAAAATAATTTGGCATACCTTTCGCTTTAAGCATGCTCCTCGCCATGTCCATGATTGTTCTATTCTTTCTCTCGGCAACTCTGTTGTGTTGAGGTGTGTAGGGGTAAATTATGTTATGTTGCAACCCAAGTTCTTCACAGTGCCTCTTGAATTCATTAGACTTGTACTCACCTCCTCCATCACTACGCACCATCTTAATTTGTCTGTCACTCTCTCTTTCAACAAATGCTTTAAATATTTTAAAGCAGTGGAATACCTCATCCTTGCTCTTCAATACATAAATCTAGGTTTTCCTTGAAAAATCATCAATAAAGGTTAAAAAATACTTATTACCTCCAACTGATGATATGTTCATCGAGCCACAAACATCTGTATGAACAAGCTCCAAAGGAAATTTTGCATGCCAAGACTCCTTAACAAATGGTATCCTGTGATTCTTTCAAAAAATGCAAGCCTCACACAATTGATCAGGGTGATGAATATGGGGTAAACCATTCACTAAATTTCTTTTGGAAAGATTTTCCAAACTCTGAAAATTTAAGTGCCCAAAGCGTAAATGCCATAACCACGATTCATTATTCACTATTGCATTCAAGCACTTGAAATCACCCATTTGAATATCTACTGGAAACATGCGGTTTTTTGATAAAAAGGTTTTAAGAATCAAATTACCTTTTTTTATCAAAAATTGATAATTTATTTTCAACTATGTGCATCTCATAACCCTTCTCATCCAGTTGTCCCATACTCAACAAATTACTTTTCATATCAGGTACATAGAAAACATCATAGATGTACCTGTGATCACCATTCTTCAATGTGATAAGAATTCGCCCTTTTCCAGTCACCGGAACGAACCTGCCATCACTGAATTTCACTTTTGTGCGAAATGAGTCATCCAAATCTGCAAACAACTCCTTCTGACCACACATATGATTTGTGCAACCTGTATCCAAATACCAAGTCTGATTGTTTGGGGTTTCATTTGATGTGGTTGTCATTAGTACTGTATGATCCTCTTCATTTTGTATGTGATTACTGTCTTCTTGAGCACAATTGGCAGCATGATTATCATCTTTTGATCTGCACTCATTTGCATAATGGCCACGTTTATGCAATTATAACACTCAACATTTGATTTATTATAAATGTCTCCTCGTCCTCCGCGACCACGTTCCCCGTGCTAAACGCCTCCATGATTCTGGCCACTGATCTTTGCTGAAATAGCTACCATGTTTATGATAGGAGCTACCAATTGAGGCTTGTGCTTGTAAAGCCTGTTCAATTGGTTTTTCAATCTTATTGTCATTCATCCGCTGCTCATGCGCTCGTAGAGAACCAGACAATAACCTTACTGTCATTTTTGAAATGTCATTGGCCTCTTCAATTACGACAACATGTCAAATCTGGGAGTTAAAGACCTCAAAATCTTTTCCACCTTTGTCTGCTCCGAATGTGTTTCACCATTGGTCTTCATTTGATTTGTCAAGGCAATAACTTTATTTATATAGACATCAATAGTCTTTGTGGTTTCCATCTGCAACAGTTCATATTGGCGTCTTAGGGTTTGAAGACGCACCCTTTTGATCTTATCTTCACCTTTATAATTAGTTGACAAAATGATCCAATTCATTTTGATTTACTCAATCATATATATAATAAAATTACAATTACTGGAAGCTATAACATAGGAATACTAACAGACTGTAAAATGACCATTAATGCAATATAACGGTAAAATAGTTTAAGGGTAATAAAATCAGAATTAATAATAATAAAATCTCAATAACCAACAAAATCTTATCTTATTGTATGATTTATTCTTCTTAGAATCTAATCTTCTTTATTAGGGATTTAAATGGCATTATTTGATAGGAGAGAAATACTTATTCTCCTTTTCACACCTATACCTTCACTATTGTAAGAAATACAATTAGTGAATGAGTTCATGTTCTGGAGTTATATTTGCATTTTCAAATTTAATCTTCTATATCTGTAAATTATGTTCTATTTTTTTTTCTCATTTTCACGATTTTGTTGTAATTTTACAATTTTTCATGTAATTCATGGAGGTATTGTACACTTAAAAAAATAATTAAACAAAAATTAATTTTAGAGAAAAAAATAATTAGTTATTATATTAATTAAATTAGATATTATTTTATATATTAAAAAATTATTGATAAGTGTTTGGTGCAATAATTGTTGTATAATGACGTACATTTGTTTTGTCTGATATGTTTGTTTATATATATAGTTTGTAATGGACTATATTATTGGTAAGTCGTATTTAATGTGTATAATCATAAAAATGGAATTACCTGATTTGTCGCACATACCTTTTTATCTTGAGGTTTATATCTTAGCTGGTTAAGGGACATCCGATATTAGGTGTTACCAGATCATCTGGCCCCAACCGATCTGCACATAACTTTTCTTTTCGACGAGTTCACAATGGGCATTCTCTAGATGCTCAATGTGGCTCCGACTCAGCTACATCCAAATTCTTAGGTCACATTACAAGCCTTTTGACTTGTTTGTAATTTGTTTAATCTTTGTCCTTCTCCCCAAGCTTTTCCTCATTATTATAGTTCTCACCCGTCCAACCCTGTGAGTTAGTTGTCACTCACAAGTCGGTCGGGTAACATTCTTTTTGTTCCCTTTACCTCCTCATACAAAGACTTCAAGGGTAAGTTTTTAAAGTCCTTGTAAAGCCGGAGGGTAGGGAGTACTTTTATGATGAGAAGGGAACTCAATTTCCCTTTTATTGGACCAAAACCTCTACTCAGTATAAAATTTGGCCTCGTTCGTCCACGAATGCCGAGGACATGGAGATCTTCATTGTGTTTGATGACTTGTCAAGTAGGCTCCCCACCCGAAAGTTGTTGGCAGTATATTGGTCGTCTCATGTTGGGTAGATTTTACTAGTAAGCTAGCATTTACTTTCATCTCGGTCGATTTTTACCTTTGCTATTTTTCATTCTTTTTGTAAGCATAATGGTTCAAACCAACCCTAACGTTCAAGTAAGTGTTTGGTATTCGAGATGCAATAATTGTTATATTAATAATGTAATTTTACTTTGTCTGATGTGTTTATTTATATAGATTGTAATGGACTATATTATTGATGGACCATATTTAATGTGTATAATCATAAAAATAAAATTACTTGATTTGTCACACATTCTTTTTTATCTTGAGATTTTTACCTTAACCAATAAGATGGCCTTCGATATTGGATGCTACCAGATCTTCTAATCTCGATCAGTACAATTTTTATTATTAATAAAAAAAATAACTAACTTTTAAATTCTTATCTAATTAGTAAAAGTTTTTAGATACCAACATGTTATTGGAAAATGTATCCTTATATATTAAGTGGGGTCAAATCACAAGTTTTATTAGAGTTTAACTGGACATTGTTGATGGGGTTAAAATGATAAATCATGTTTCTGTTTGAGAAAATGAACACATTCAATGAGATGTAATATACTATGATATGTTGATTATAAAGTCTACCCAAGAGGAAATTTTGAAAATGAAAGAGAGTTTTGGAATGAAGTGACTTCAATAGGTGTCATTCTTGAGTTATCTCAAGATATTGTGAATCCTTCAATAACAAAACTTAACAAATGGTATGACGAATGTAGAGAGTTTATTAAAAGAAACAATGATGTTATAATGTAAGTGATGATTGATCATGAGAAAAAGGGGTTATCCAATATAATAAGGATTTTTTTATTTACATGAATGCTTGTCTGGTTCTTCACAAGATTTTAAAAGTAACATAAGGACTTAAATAGAAGACAATAAATTACTCATGGACTGATTTACATAAAAAAAAAATTATTCAAACACCTATCACTTAGTATCTCAATCTTTCAAGTGTCAATATTTATTCATTGTGTCTATAAACCATGTAAAAATTGAAAAATGTGTCACTATAACGATACATTATTCAAGTACCTATCAATTAGTGTCTCTAAATCCTAGGGACCAAATTTTGGTTTTTTTACTCAGTAAAAAAATATTGATTATTTGATAGAGTAGAAATGTGGAATTTTTTTTATATAAAAAAAGTATGACTCTTACATACAGAAATATTTGTGTACATGATTTTTGACAAAAACGTGTTGTGTAAACTATCTTATGTGTTTGAATTTAAGTTGAAACACCCAAAATTAACTTTTAGCTTCATTAATCAGTTTACCAATATATTTAATTTTTTTCCAGATCCAGTTAAAAGTAAAATTCACTTCAAACCGTAGTTAACTTGAACTTGACAATGAGTAATTTTTTTCCACTCAAGTTGAGAAACTCAACTTAATCTCTTTTCTTGATTAATTATTACTTTTTTTAGTTATATAATAATATCATTATTTTATTTTAATTTTCTTCCATCCAACAATATATTTTTTATTTTTATTTTTGACCTAGATGCTTCATTTGCTTCTCATCACTACAAGAAAATCATGAAATAGTTGGTATATTGACTAAATTAGATACCATTTTAAAAACTAAAAAACTTTTGATTTTTAAATTAATTTATATTATTGTTAAATGATTTTTAAATTGGTATCTAAATAGCTATCAATGTTTTTGCTACCAAATTTGAAATATAAATAATTAGTAGCTAAAACTTTATAACTAATTAGATACCAATTTAAAAACTATTTAAAAATAATATAAACTAATTTAGAAGTCAAAAAAAAATTTAGTCACGTCTCTAATTTAATAACTATAACAACTAATTATTTTTTATCTTTAAAATTTGTTTATATTTCATAATTTTTATAAGAAAGGTTGCAGAGTGTGCATGTTCCACTACACATCCCGCAAAATAGATGCCAAAGTGGGAAAACCATGACCTCACCAACAAACCCTCGGAAGAACTCTCATAAGCTTTTTCCAAATCAAATTTTTTTTGTAATACACTCTTTCTTACCCTTCTTACTTGTCATATAATGAAAACGTTCTTGCTTAAGCTGTGTCTTACTATTTGCAACAAAACTACACTGTATAGAGATGATTAAGGCACCATAAAACCCTTAACTCTTGTGAGAGCACTTTGGTCATGACAGGTATTGAAATGACCTTACACATATACATCTACCATTTTTGCTGTAGTCAATATAAAAGAAGATTAGGATTTGAAGATCTTCATCACATCAACCACTTACCACTATTCCATGCTTTTCATTTCACAACCAAATATGATTCTCGTTAAGTTGTATCCAGTTGTTCCATTTCTATCATTCAAAACATTTGTACCCATTCACCTGTCCTTTTATTCTAATTTTTTTTTATAAAGTTACTATAAAATTTTACTATGTAAAATTAGTATAGAATGTTACTCTAAAATCGTAATATATATTTAGTTTATAATATGTATAAATTATGTTGATGATTAATGTATATGAAATATTATAATTAATTTTTTTTAGTTATAATATATTGTTATTTATTACAACAAAAATATCCGAAAGATTTTCATTTCTAATGAATCATAGACAAACTTGTATAAGAGATTAAAATATTATATTCAATTTTTAAGATATGAACTTCAAATCTAATTCAAGTTCTAATCAATGTGAGACTTTCGGTACATCTCATATGAAATCCTCCAATTCGTACATGATACTATATTTATGGATGGATAGATAATGGATGACTTGATGTTGATGTCCTTTATTACAACAAGAAATATATGAAAGATTTTCATTTCCAATAAATTATAGACAAATTTATATAAGAGATCTTAAGATTATATTTAATTTGAAGAATTGAACTTTAAATATAACTCAACCTTTAATCAATAAGATTTTTGTTGGAGATCCCACGTTTACTAGAGATGAGGACAATTCTTTGTATATAAGTGGGTGCAAACCTTACCTCATGAGCCTGTTTTATGAAGTTGAATTAGATTTAAAGTTCACTTCTTAATAATTTTCAAATAGACTCTAATGACATATTAAGGAATGGACTTTAAACACAATTCAACCTTATTGATTCATAAGATAAGTTTGCACTCACTTCTATACTATGAAACTCTTAACTCATTTGATTTCAAAAGTATGAATATGAATTTAAAAGAAAAATGTGAAACTAAGAGTTGGTCTTGAATATTACTTTTTGACAGCGAGGAGGAGATTGACAATAATTTAGAAAGCACGAAGCATGCATCTTCTTGTTGTTGTGGTTTAGTTGGAGAAAGTTGTAAATGAATGGATTAAATTAAGTAACAGAAAGTTGTAGAAGTTCATAGCCTACTACCCCAAACAATCGTTATCAAAAAGTCAAGCACAATGTTTGGAAGTTTCATAAGGTGCAATTGGGATAGTTACCGAAGACAGTTGTAGAAGTATGAAGCTATGAAGCTATGACATAGAGTTCCCATTAATTGAATTAGTGGGCTAATATGCCAAACGCAGCTCATCATGTCAAGTTGTTTAACCAATTAATGCTATGCGCCACAAGCACCCTTGTCGGCTCCTTATTTATGCTCTACACATCTTCTTCATAACCCACACCCCAATCATCACCACAAAACCATCATAACTATAACTATAATTATTATCTTCATACTACATCAATTAAAGAATACATATTTCATAATATATCCATCGATGTAAAATTCTGTCTTAGAATTATACTTAAAATCTACTTCTTAATATGATATCAGAATCATCTCGAAATTATCTTAACGAGAATTTGTTGATCAAGTCACCTACTAAAAATTATGACATTTTATAATATATATATATATATATATATATAAAAGTGGATATAAATATCATCTTATAGATTGTTTTATAAGATTCACTATAAGAAAATCATGATATAGAAACCAATTTTTAGAAATCAAAATAATTAGTTACAATAGTAACTAAATTAGAGACCATTTTAGAAACTAAATAAAAAATTGATTTCTAAATTAGTTTCTACTATTGTTAAATAGTTTCTAAATTGGCATCTAATTAGTAATCAAGGTTTTAACTACCAATTATTTAGTTTCTAAATTTGGTTTTTAAAACCTTGATTGTTAATTAGATACCAATTTAGAAACTATTTAACAATAATATAAACTAATTTAGAAACCAATTTTTTTTTTTTAATTTCTAAAATAGTCTCTAGTTTAGTTACTATTGCGACTAATTATTTTGGTCTCTAAAAATTGGTTTTTATTTCATGATTTTCTTGTAGTGATTAAATTAAACTTAAAATTCACTTCTTAACAAATTATTTACAAAACTTTTCTAAATCAACTAATAAGCAACATTTAGACCTCGTTTTCATTGCTTAGCTGTTTTTTTTAACTCACCACGTTGTTTTTTTGCCTTTGTATAGTTTGACTTTTTATCATGATAACTTTCTTTACTCACTCACTCATTCACACTGTTTCAGGTCGTGGTTTATCAATCTTTTTTCCTTTTCACCAATCTCTTGCTTCATTCTCTTAATATCTACTAATTACAAAGATCATGGTTTTGAATAAAAAAAATTAAAAAGATCGTGTTATTAATAATCCTTGATCAATAATTGGGCTATTGTTATATAAACACGTGTGGCTAGATCATTCTTTTAGTCCTGTACATTATGTTATATTATTCTACTCATTTAATTATGAATTAAGTCAGTTAGATATGCGTTTACAGCAAAATAATAATAATTCTTATAATTATTCCGGTAGAAATTTAAAGATGAAATAAGTAGCTTGTGTCTAGAATTATGAATATTAAATATAGCTTTAAATGTTATCAGTTGAGGAGTTTTATTCCCTAATAATTATTTTGTTCTAAGTTACATCACAAAGATATATCATTATTTAATTCTATCCTAAAAGGGAATAAAGCAAAGGTGAATAAATTAGAAACTGAATAGAAAGTAAGAGCAAATCATATGTGAAGGAGATTATCCATAAAAAGACCAAATTAATACTTAAACAGGTCAAAACATATCTCTTTTGTACAAATAGAAGACAAAAATCAACAATTGAACACATTTTTTAGCCTTTAAAAATAATCGGGAATGTGACATCATTATTATATTCAATCACTATGAATTTAGGGTTACTGGTGATCTAGGATACATGATGAAATCCCTAACAATATTTTAATTCTAAAATTTGTCCCAAATAAATTTTTTCATCTAATTGAAAAACTAGTGAGTTTCTACTTGGTAACAAATGTTATACACTACTACTGTGAGAAAATACTGAGTTTTTTCTACTTTGTAACATTTGTTACATACCACTACAAAGATAATCATAAAATAAAATAAAAATAAAGACAAAAAATAAAAAATTTTAAAGACAAAAAATAATTAGTTGTTATAGTAACTAAATTAAATACCATTTTATAGATTAAAAAAAATTTGATTTTTAAATTAGTTTTTATTATTGTTAAATGGTTTTGAAATTGGTGTCTAATTAGCAATTAAAGTTTTTTCTACCAAATTTAGAATTTAAATAATTAGTAAAAAAACTTTGTTACTAATTAAACATTAATTTAAAAACTATTTAATAATAATAAAAACTAATTTATAAAATCAAATTTCTGTAAAGTGATATGTAATTTAGTTATTATAATAAATAATTATTTTTTGTATTTTAAAAATTGGTTTATATTTTTTTTAATGTACTAATATATTTCATAAATAATTTAAAGGCTAATAAATTCAAGTGGTTGTCTAATTATGAATAAAAAACAAAAAAAAAGGTTGAAAAATGATGGGCAATGAAAGGGAAACTGTGCACGTGCATTCAGAAACTGCCCAGATAAAAGCTGTTATTTCTTCTCTTTACATATTATTGGACACGTGAGAATCAGAAAAGTAGAGTTTAACAAAAAAAATGTTTTTTTAATGTTACATTATTTTTATATCTCTCTTTTCATTTTCTTCAAAGAATAAAATAAATATTAAAAACTCATTTGAGTACAATTTTGTCAATGAAAATCATGCTTCCATGATAAATTTTATACACGATATTTATAGGATTCTCCAACAAAACTAGTTGAGTTGGGATGGTAAAATGCATCAAAATATTTTGAGAACAAAACACTGCATTTTAGTAATAAGCATCTAAACTTTCTTACATCAATTAATAAATTGTGGAAGTGTGAGAAATTAAAAACATTATTTAATGGAAACATGGATTAGACACAACTTTCATACTTATCAAATATTCAAACAAAGATAAGTATAAAATTTTACTTTAGAAGTAACGATATGTTTAATCAAATTTACACTTGATTTAACCCATTACTACCACTACATGTAGGTACAAAGTCTACTAAAATATTATAAATATAAATAGGTTTTTTATGTATAAATTATTCATTTATTATACAATCATTATCTTACTTATATCTCAATTTACTTAAGGTATACATTCACCTTCCAAACTAAAGAGAAAATAAATAATACATATTAAAATAAATGTAAACAAATAGTGTGTAACATGATAAAGATAATGGTCTTATAAAATTATTTATATCTTGAAAGCATTTTTTGAAGACACACCCATCAAACAAAAGAAAAAGAAACACATTGAATAACAAAGAAAAAAACTTGTCACATAGTAAAAAAACTAATGAATCTCAATTCTTATGAAAATGATTAGTTATTTTATTTTAACTATTGCAATTGTTTTATAATACATAGAACATTTATTTTGGTCTTTATCAAAGATTTTTTTATAAGAATTAAAAGTAAATAGAATATAAATATTGTCTAGTGATGGGAAAATGGAGGATCAAAGTCATAAAGAAGTGCACTTTGGAAAAGGTTTGATGGTGAGGTATTTAAATCAGATTTGGATTCTCCAAATTTCATGATAACTTATTTAAATAGGGATCCTCATTTTGTGGAATTTGGCACCAACGTCATGCCTATATTCCACCGCCCCAAAATCCTTTCTTCAATTCATCTTCAACTTCACTATATATTGTTTCTTTTATTTCTTTTAATCTCACATATTAAAATTAGTTTTTCTTAATATTTTATCCTTTTTCATTTTAGCTATTAAAAATTATTTTATTCCTTATATCCATATATTTCATATGTAAGTATTATCAAAATATAAACATGTTATTAAATATTTTATTATAAAGGTACCAGATCCAAGTTATCATATAAAACTTGTAATTAATAGTTATATATACGTGATTTATTTAGAATTAAAATTTTTTGTTAATCAATTTCACACAGTTATTTTTTAGCTCTTTAATTTTTTTTAAAAATAATCATCCAAAAGATATACTTTTTATTTTTTATATTTTTTAAAATTAGTCCTAAAAAATTATGTTAGTCTTTTTTTATACACTCTGTTTGCTTAATGTAACATCTCTAATTTTATATATATATATAAGTAATATCTAATTAACATGTTAATATATACAACTATCTCATAATTGTATCTCAAAAAGATATCCCTCTTCATAGGGATATTAATATTTACACACAAAACAAAATTCACAAACAAAAGATTCAACATAAAAGCATCTAATTTCTCCAGTTGCTCATTAAGGAGTTTTATCACCTCCCGTGTAAATTAACACGATCATCACAAATTAAAGAAACAAAAACAAACAAATAACAGGTAAGCTAGCTATATAAAACAAAATTCTATAAAATTTCAATTTGAAATTTATAAAACATAAATCATCAAGTCTCATACAAATTCTCAAATCATCAAGTGTCTATTAAAATTCAATATTCATTTTTCACATGTCAGACTTCTACTGACTCATATAACATAGACACTTTACTCTACTTCTGGAAGACTCGTGTATTGAAATTAACATCCAGAGACCTACACATGTCATACTACTACTGTGAAATCCACACAGCCACGCGCATAATTATCTTAGTATCTCATCCACTCATATGACAGGGTAAATTCATATGACCTGAAAGACCAGGTTCTATTTCAAACCCCAGACAAAATCATAAGAACCTCCATCGACTCTCACCAACTGAATAACTTCATTTATGTGATTTCATTATATCAGTAGAGTCAGGATCGTCTCATTCACAGGATACTTACAAATCAATACACCCTAACAACAATCTCAACACGGTATTTTCTTTTCTGAAAATACTATGTCTTGATCTTACTTTCACATCATTTCACACTTCATTTAACACATCAATACATCATACAATCGTAACATACAATTTAAACTTTCTAACAATCCAAATATATCCAAGAAGTTACTTAATAATAGTAATCCAAAATAAAATATGCTAAAATAATAATAATAATAGTAATATCCATATATGTATGCAAAATTTTGGATTGATCAAAAATATTTTAGGTTGATCTAAATGACACCAAAGAGCACCATAAATTTTGGATTGATCGGAAATATTTTAAGTTGACCTAAATGACACCAGAGAGCACTAGAAATTTTTGGATTGATCGAAAATGTTTTAGGTTGATTTAAATGACACTAGAGAGCACCAGAAATTTTGGATTGATCGAAAATATTTTAGGTTGATCTAAATGGCACCAGAGAGCACCAGAAATTTTGGATTGATCGAAAATATTTTAGGTTGATCTAAATGACACCAGAGAGCACCAAAAATTTTGAATTGATCGAAAATATTTTAGGTTGATCTAAAGGACTCCAGAGTGTACTTAGAAATAAAAAAGTTCATTCTATAGCTGAAAATTCCTCTAAATCAACATCAAACAACCAAAAATCAACAACATTATAATTTTATAACAGCAATCATATATCAAATTTCACACTCAAATCTCAGTCAATTACTAATATACTTAAAACAAACAATCCTGGAAGAAAGTTTGAGACTGGTGACCACGTCACCCTCACATCCAGATCTTCTAACCTAGTGTTCTATTGGAAAATAAGGCTAACTTTCCTTACCTGAAATTTAGTAGATATTCACTAAGAGCTCCAAAACCACCAAAAATTCAAAGGTAACTTAACCTGCACCACAAAGTCCTAATAAAAAATCTAACTATATCACTAAGACCCTAAGCTAACATAGATTAACCTTGAAGCTAAAAGAGTCACATGCAAAGCAAGGACAAAAACAACTTGACAAGTTCAAAATTTGACTCAAAGAGAAGAGCAAAAATGAACTTACTCTATCATAGATTCTAATCAGACAGTGTTGTAGTACTCATTGTCAGGAGTCTGATGGTGGACTCTGATCGTCAAACTGATGAGCGAGGAAGTCAGAATCTTAGAGAGAAGGGAGAGAAAAGGAAAAAAACTTTCTAGAGAGATAATGGTTATTTTTAAAATGAGACTTGAATAACTGAATTTATATTTATATGCCCTTTTTATTTTAGATAAAAAAATATTCAGGAATCATTTAAAATATACCAATTCTACTCTAAAGTAATTTTCTAGACAGTTAACTACTAAACTGAAGACATATCATCAATCGCACCTTATAACTAATGTATTCATTTAAGAGGAAGTTTTTCTACGCATAAGACTATAAAACGAATAGTTCATTATAATTGGGGATGGAAAAAAATTATATTCAGCCCATTTGTGTGCATATTAAATAAATATCGTTATTCAATATCTAAGAGTAAAAATACATGTATTTTTATCACTTTAATGAGATATATACGAGTACCATGATATTCAATTTTAGATACTTCTAATCATAATGAATTTTATTTAAATATTTTTAAAAATTAATTAATTAAAATAAAATTATTGATAAGATAAATATTACTCATAGAAGAATGATTTAAAATTTTTATATATATATATATATATATATATATATATATATATATATTAAACTTATGAAATTGAGGTTGATTTTAAAAAGATTAATTTTTTAAAATTTATGTTTTATGTTCAAATAATTTAAATTTAATTTTTTATTAAACGTAATTTTATCTGTACTAATATTTTATCATGTAATTTCATCTAAATTATACTTTAAAATTGATTTTTTGTTTGAATTAAATTTTGAAAAAATGTTTTTAAATAATTTTAATTGTATTAAAAGCTATTTTTTAATATAATATCAGAATATTTTGAATCTCTCATAATAAAAGTTTGTTAAATTATTTTGTCATCCTACACATCAATATATAATCTAATATAAAAGTTGACACTACTAGATAGTTGTATTTGAACATTAAATAAAGATATAATTAATTCATAGTATATAAGTGATGGTTCCACTACATCGTTGTTTAAACAAAGCCTAAAAACAGTGTAATCACCTTACAAGTTAATTTTTCTAAAATTGAGTTATTTTTGTAGTTATTTTTTAATAATAATCATAAACTTAATAAAAAAAAATTATGTGATGCTCCATCAACATCCAAGTTACCTATATAAAGAAAACATAGATCCCCTCACACTCTTGGGAAACAACCTCAGTGAAGAAACTATGCTCCCCCTATTCATTCATGTGTGTGAAGCTTTTCATTAATTTTCTCATATTTTTCTCACCATATTGTCTCACCTGCTTGTAACATCCCAGAAAACAAACTTTTGGGAAGTAAGTTGTGAATAGAAGCAGGTATTAGTCTCATAGCAGGAACAAGTTGAGCCATGGCATGCACGGCAACACCAACCATATTAGCCACAAACTCATAGTATATATGCAGTACTTGTTGTCCCCTTCACAGGTACGTACACTGCACTTCCATATGCACAAGACCCGTGTCTTTGCTTCACTTTTTTGTCCCTTAACGTGTTATTCACTCTGCTGCAAACCTCTTCTGTTTATTCTTCTATACGTTCTATAGATTTTTATAAACTGCATAAATTATAAATGTGCTTATACTTTTAATTTACTCTTATCTCAGACAGAAGCCAAAAATATATCTCATTCACTCAATAATTACACCTACAATAAAAACATGATTTTAACAAACTTTTTATTCATTAAAATTGCTTCAAATCTACAAAATTATGAGTATTACACAAAATTTACAAACAAAAATATAATTTTATGGTAATATTTGAATTTGTAAAATAATAGAATTCTAATTAGTGAATGAGATTACGAATTATTGGAGATCTCACATCATTTACTAGAGATAAGGACAATTTATTGTATATAAATGGGTGTAAACCTCACCTCATGAGTCGGTTTTATGAGATTGAGTTAGGCTTAAAGTCCACTTTGTAATATGGTATCAGAGCCATTTCGAATTTATCCTGACGAGTGTTTGTTGGGCTTATCAGGTCACCCGCTATTGGATCGTTATCGGATCACCCATAATATATTATCCCAGCTGTCACTCTCGGTGTGAGGGATGTGCTGGAGATTCCACATCAACTAGAGATAAAGATAATTTATTGTATATAAGTGGGTACAAACCTCAACTCATGAGCTGATTTTATGGAATTGAATTAGAATTAAATTACACTTTGTATAACCAACATCAATTCATCTAAGATATACATGCTTAAATGTTTTTACCACATTACTAAATTAATTGAGCATGATACCTACGTGCAGAAGACCTCCAGCATGTTGTTTGGTCCTAATATGAAGAAAACTTTAAAAAAATAATTAAAAAGATTTTGAAATAAAGTAAACCATGTTTTTTTATGTGAAAGAACCAAAACTATCATTATAAATAGGAATTTTCGTTTTCAAATGAAAACATTATCTTTCATGTATTTTTTTCATTTTTATTAAATTGTTTTTCTCGAAAAACTCGTGTATTCGTTTTTTAAAGTTAATTACATATTTTTTAAAGAAATATTTTTCAAATAGTAATGTATCACACTGCAAGAAAATTATGAAATAGAAACTAATTTTAGAAACAAAAAATAATTAGTTGGTATAGTGACTATTTTAGGGATTAAATAAATTTTTGGTTTCTAAATTAGTTTATATTATTGTTAAACAATATCTAATTAACGACCAATGTTTTTGCTACCAAATTTAGAAACTAAATAATTGGTAGTTAAAATTTTGGTAACTAATTAGATACTAATTTAAAAACTATTTAACAATAATAGAAACTAATTTAAAAATCATTTTTTTTACTTTCTAAAATGGTATCTAATTTAGTTACTATTTGCAACTAATTATTTTGGTTTCTAAAAATTGGTTTCTATGTGATGATTTTCTTGTAGTAATAAAAGAATTTTCAATTTATTATTTAGTATTTATATTGATTTTTTTTCTTAAATATATCACAAAACATTTTTTAGTAATAAATGTATATTTCTAAATTTTATAATCTATTTATTTATATAATATAAAATTAATATATTAGGATTGGATATACCCATTCCTATTTTATTTGTTATGAAAGTTTAATTAGGTTAAATTGATATTTATTACTAAAATAATTATTAAATAAAAATTAATTTTAGAGACAAAAAATAATTAGTTGCTATAGTGACTAAATTAGAGACTATTTTAGAGAAATAAAATATTGATTTTTAAATTAATTTTTATTATTGATAAATAGTTTTTAAATTGGTATCTAATTAGCTACTAAATTTAGAATCTATTATTGAAATAAAAGATATTATTAAATTATTTTTATTAAAAACAATTATAAAAAAATAATTTTTTATATTTTTTTTATATGTAAACTTTTTATTGTATAGGTAGTTTATGGAAAGAATTATTTGAATTTAAAAATAATTATTATTTAAAGGATGAAATGGTAAGAAATTGATTTTTTTTTGTTTAAATTCAAAAAATTTAAAATTTTCAATTTAAAATAAATAGCTGTCAAATTTATTATATTTTAATATTATAAAAGATAAAATTAGAAAACTATACACCAAAACAGTTTATATATTGTTTTATATATAACGATAAAAGAAAAAAAAAATACAACTAATTATCATAAGCCGATTTCAGATTTGATTTTTAATAAAAGTGATACTACCATTGTTATTTAATGCTAGATGAGCAGCATTAACATGATTATGTTGTAAGATCAGTTGATATATCATAACTATTCTAGTTCTGGGTGGTAACTAAAGGAATCTTTCTACTATGAAAAAACAAATTCTATTCCACAGATCCCAACTTAGATGACATTTATTTTGTTTTAAATAGAGGTTCATAAAGAGGGTGAAAAATGATATTAAAAGCTTGATACTTGCATTGACATGCACTGAAAGCATTTCAGAGTGGTGGAAAATGGTGCAGGATTAAAGAAGTGCATAAATAATATATTATTATACTTTAACCAGACATACATGTGATGTTAGAAAAGAATGAATGCATTGAGTTGTGACCCATAAAGAGTGAAAGGAAAGGAGATGGAGTGAACCATCATTTCATCATCCATCAATCAATCAATCAAAATTGAAAACTGAAGAGAAAGAACCAAACAGTAGCTTCGAACCATGGCCTGGGTTTCGGTACCTGTGAAACCAAACACTATTATTTCAATTTATCGTACATTTCATAAATAAAATTAACATTTTATTTACTTTTTTAATTATTACTATTATTATATCAACTCTTACTTCCTCACCTATACTCACTTAAAAGAACAATGGTTGTAAACAAAAAGAAACATGGTAAAACCTAACTAGAGGGAGTTCTGCAAACCTAACAGAGAGAAGAAATAAAGAAGAAAAAAAACCTATTTTTAAATTACTCTGTTGATTATAATCGTTTAATAAATCTATGAATTGATGTTTATAAAATAATGAATTTAAATACTTTTGTACGATATTTTTATATAAATTTTATATTTTATATATAAATATATTTTCAGGTTTCATAGTTTTTGTTTTCTATTATTTTAAACTCTTTTCCTTTTATTTGTAGATGTATAGTTTTAATTACTTCTTTAGTTTCAAATATTATATTCTTTATATGGCGTGGTTTACTATTATTCCTGTATTATATCTTGAAATATTTCCAATTAAGTTTAAAATAAAATCAACCAGTATAATGATTAATGTGTAATACTTAAAATATACAGACATGTGCTTTAAAAATAATACAATAATTGATGTTATAATTCTAAAATTAAATCGTGTGAAAAAGATAAAAATAAAAAAATAAAAAAAAATTCTAACTTGTCTATAGAAAAAGTAAGATGGTAATTTAACACAAACCTTAGTAAAAGGAAAACCAATGGACAGAAAACATCACAGCAAATTCATCCTTATATGGAAGTATGGGTATAAAAAGTGAATTTGAATAATAAGAAGACTAATCCTTTCTTTGAATTAAGGGATAGTTTTGAAGGATAAGAAAATAGTAGATTTGAGAAATGAAAAAAAAAAAATAGGTCGTTTGAATTAATGTTTTATTTGGATTTTATATATAAATTTGTAAGAGAGGAGAATGATGAATTTGATTTGAAAAAACATCAATATTTTACTCATATTTAATAAGATAATATGCATGCAATATTTATTATATATAAGACATGTGTAAATATATATAAATAATCTATAATATCTCAAAATATATATGGATCTCTTTTTATGGGAATTTTAATATGCATCAAACAAAGTAATTAAAATAAAGCAGCAGAGACTTCATCTATTTACTGAAGAACTCTATTACTTGAAATATCACATGCTTCCGTGTATAAATACACCGTCATCATAAGATAAGAAAAATAAAACATAACACAAATCACAAGGTAAGCTAACTATATTTTAAAATCTTACAATACAAATTTAAAACTTTAAATAATACATATATATATATAAACATATCAGTTTTATTAAAGTTTTCACACAACAAACAGTGTCTATCAAAATTTTACATTCATATTTCTCATGTCAGACTTCTAATGACTCTCATACTCAAACATTTAACCATACTTCCAGAAGACTCATGCATTAACTTATACGTAAAGATTTGCACATATCTTCTTATATCAGTGTGAATCCTCACAACTATGTGCATATAAATCTCAGTATCTCGAATTATCGTGTATGTCAGGGTTAATTCATAAGAATCTGAAAGACCAGGTTCTTTTTCACACTCCAAACAAACTCACATTAACCTCCTTTGACTCTCACCACCTGAATAACTTCATGTATGTGATTCTATTATATCAATAGAGTTAGAATACCTCCTTCTAAATGCACTACTAGTCAATGCACGTTCTAAATATATTTACATGGTATTTTCTTTCCTAAAAATGTTGTCTCGATTATATTCACATCTCACATTATACAAAACTTAAACCATTTCATACAAAGGTTTAGAAAGCAAACAACTTCAAAATTATTTAAAATTCATATAACATATAACAACTAAAGGTTTTAAATTAACTATATAACCAAAATTTTCATATCAAACTTGAACTTCATCAACAATTTAAACCACAAATATCTTATTCAACATGGTAGAAGTAATCTCATCAATTTACTCTATCAATCTATATATCATGATTATATCAAATCAAATTTAAATCATTTAGAGTCAAACAAGAACAAATTCAATAACTCATTCACTTCAAGATTAATTTACACAAATCAACCAATTTTTCAAATTAAAACAAAAAACTTCAATAAATCATCCATATCAAAATCAACATATTCACACTTTATTTAAAACAATACAGTACATTACTTACAAACAATCAATCCTACAAACAAAATTGGAACTAGTGAACACCCCCCCCCCTCCCCACATACATCTAGATCCTCTAACCTAAAGTTCTATTGAAAATAAAACTAGCTTCCCTTATCTGAGAAAGCTTTAAGTCTTACCAAAGCTTAAGGATGACTTAACCTGGACCATAGAGTCCTAATAAAAAATCTAACTACATCACTAGAACCCTGAGCTAACAAGAACTAATCCTGAAGCTAAAAATCTCACATGCAACAACATCTAACAAGACACACTTAACATTTCAAAAATCGACTCAAAGGAAAAAAAAATTGGACTTACTTTGTGTAAGATTTTAATCGAGCAGTCTTGTATCCAATGACAGACTCTAATCGTCACACTGATGAGCGGGGAGGTCATAATGTTAGAGAAAAAGTAGACGAAATGAAAAAAATTAACTTTTATAGAGAAGGTGATTCTTTTTAAAATGAGATCTGAATAACTGAATTTTCTATTTGTATACTCTTTTTACTTTACTAATAAAATATTCAGATGTCTTTGAAAATATATCACTTTTACTCTAAAGCTATTTTCTAGATCCTTACAAAAATAAGATGAAAAAAATGAGTTTCTATGAATTGAAAGAAAGAAAGTAAAAAGTGGAGGAAAATGAAAAGAAATTTTATGAAAATAGTGAGTGATGTATATAAGTGTGACTAATTATTTTTCTTTGTAGTTATAACTAATTTAAAATGAAATATAATTTCTTATTTCCACATGAAATTAGTGTATTAAAACATTGTTTCCGCAAAGGTTTGTGAACTCAATTAAAAAATACAAATTATTTAACATTATTAATACATGCAAAATTATTGAAAATAAATTTTGATAAAATTAAAATATAATTAATTGTAAAAGATTTAAGTGAAATTGTAAATTTTGTCAAACTGAATAAAATAAACTAAAAATGGTGTAAAGATCCATTACCTACTTAATATAAAAAAAAAATAGAATCGTACAATTCAATATAATAAAGAATGAGAGTTAAATTATAATAATTAGGAAAAAAACAACAATCATATATGATGATGTTTGGTTAAAACAGTATTCTTGTACAATTTGTCAACTCAGATAAAAAAAATTAAAAATTATATAACATTGCCAAGACATAAAAATGTATAAAAAAAATTCATAAAATAACATTGGTATTATTTTAACTCAATGAAAATATATAAATTTTAACTATTGGTATTATTAATTTTGTTATTATTACTTTTATTGTCATTTTATAATTTTATTATTATTATTTATGATTATACTATTTTTATTATTTTAAAATTTTATTTTTATTATTAATATTTTCATTATTATTATATAAATTTATATATTTTATTATTATTATTATTATTATTATTATTATTATTATTATTATTATTATTATTATGTTATAACCGTTATGTTATATGTTATATGTTATAACATAGTGTATCTCATATATTGCATGGCTTAAAAGTCAAGGATATTTTCGTCTTCTCATGCACATTTAGTTGGCTTTTTCTGTTTTTTTTTACTCAGGAGCAAGATATTCTTTCCCCACTTTCTTCTCATGCTCCTATTTATTCAGTAATAAATCGATCCAAACAATTCACGCTCCATCAAAATTCACCTAGACACTCATTCAGATACAAATACAGTACAAAGAAAAAAAATGGGAAGAAACAACGTGATATGCGTGATTGATAAAAAAAATTAAATTGATGAAATTGTACAATTTTACTCTTATGGTTATAAATTATTTAAAATAAAATAGGATTAATTATTTATAAATGAAACTCCAGTATGATTAAAACATTATTATAGTTTGTGAAATTAGTTGAAATGATTGGTTATTAATTCAGATTTTATTATTATTAATTCAGATTTTATTACTCATACTATTTTACTGTTATAGTGCATTAATGGTCCATTTACAGACCTGCTAGTATTTCTATAGCTTCCAGTAATTGTAATTTTAGTAAATATATAATTGAGTAAATCAAAATGAATAAGATCAGTTTTGCAATTTTGTGCAATTACGTTCAATCGGTTGCTACAACCTTTTGTCTTCTCCTCTTATTTCCTTCAATTAGTTCCTACTGGTATCAGAGCTAGTCTGTTATCATGAACTCTACCCAATTATCAGTCTCTATCCTTGATGAAAAAAATTACAATCGGTGGTGTGTGCAAATGAGAGTTTTGTTTGATTATCATGAGTTATGAGATGTTGTTGAGAGTGAAGTCTCTGCATTAGCTGCTAATGCAACTGAGGCGCAACGAGTAGCGCTTCGTGATCAGAAGAAGAAGGACAATAAGGCTTTGTATCTCATCCATCAAGGGATGAATGACGAGATGTTTGAGCAAATAGAAGGGGCAACAACTGCCACTGAAGCTTGGACAATTTTGTCAACCAATTATAAAGGTGATGATAAAATCAAAAGGGTGCGTCTTCAAACCCTAAGACGCCAATATGAATTGTTGCAAATGGATAACACAAAGACTATTGATGTCTATATAAATAAAGTTCTTACCTTGACAAATCAGATGAAGACCAATGGTGAAACACATTCGGAGCAGGCAAATGTGGAGAAGATTTTGAGATCTTTAACTCCCATATTTGAACATGTTGTTGCTGCAATTAAAGAGGCCAATGACATTTCAAAAATGACAGTAAGGTTATTGTCTGGTTCTCTACGAGCGCATAGAGCAGCGGATGAATGACAATAAGATTGAAAAACCAATTGAGCAGGCTTTAGAAGCACAAGCCTCAATTGGTAGCTCCTATCATAAACATGGTAGCTATTTCAGCAAAGGTCGTGCTGGCCAGAATCATGGAGGCGCTTGGCGCGGGGAACGTGGTCACGGAGGATGAGGAGGCATTTATAATAAATCAAATGTTGAGTGTTATAATTGCCATAAACGTGACCATTATGCAAATGAGTGCAGATCAAAAGGTGATAATCATGCTTTTAATTGTCCTCAAGAAGATAGTAATCACGAACAAGATGAAGAGGATCATGAAGTATTAATGACAACCACATCAAATGAAACTCCAAACAACCAGACTTGGTATTTGGATACAGGTTGCACGAATCATATGTGTGGTCAGAAGGAGCTGTTTGCAGATTTGGATGACTCATTTCGCACAAAAGTGAAATTCGGTGATGGCAGGTTCGTTCCGGTGATTGGAAAAGGCGAATTCTTATTACATTGAAGAATGGTGATCAGAAGTACATCTATGATGTTTTCTATGTGCCTGACATGAAAAGTAATATGTTGAGTGTGGGACAACTGGGCGAAAAGGGTTACGTGATGCACATAGTTGAAAATAAATTCTCAATTTTTGATAAAAAAGGTAATTTGATTCTTAAAACCTTTTTATAAAAAAACCGCATGTTTCCAGTAGATATTCATATGGGTAATTTCAAGTGCTTGAATGCAATAGTGAATAATGAATCGTGGTTATGACATATACGCTTTGGGCACTTAAATTTTCAGAGTTTGGAAAATCTTTCCAAAAGAAAGTTAGTGAATGGTTTACCCCATATTCATCACCCTGATCAATTGTGCGAGGCTTGCAGTTTTGGAAAGAATCACAGGATACCATTTGTTAAGGAGCCTTGGCATGCAAAATTTCCTTTGGAGCTTGTTCATACAGATGTTTGTGGCCCGATGAACATATCATCAGTTGGAGGTAATTTATTGATGATTTTTCAAGGAAAACCTGGATTTATGTATTGAAAAGCAAGGATGAGGTATTCCAATGCTTTAAAATATTGAAAGCATTTGTTGAAAGAGAGAGTGGTAGCCAAATTAAGATGGTGCATAGTGATGGAGGAGGTGAGTATAATTCTAATGAGTTCAAGAAGCACTGTGAAGAACTTGGATGGCAACATAACATAACTTGTCCCTACACACCTCAACACAATGGAGTTGCCGAGAGAAAGAATAGAACAATCATGGACATGGCGAAGAGCATGCTTAAAGCGAAAGGTATGCCAAATTATTTTTGAGCTGAGGCCGTTACATGTGCGGTATATTTGATAAACAGATCACCCACTCGGAGTGTTCCTAACACAACTCCGATTGAGGCATGGAATGGAATCAAACCCAATGTGCAACACTTGAAAGTATTTGGGTCCATTACTTATGTCCATGTCCCTAAGACAGCAAGATCGAAGTTGGATGATAAGGCAGTGAAGACCATTTTCATTGGTTATAAAAATGGAGGATACAAATTGTACAATCCAATGACAAAGAAGGTGATTATTAGTCGTGATGTTACATTTGCCGAAGATGAGGAATGACAATGGAATGCAACAACTGAAATGGATTCGAAAAAACGATATATTTTACGTTTTGAACGATGATTTGGAAGATGTAGTCACTCTTGAAGCACCTACAGTTCAACCTGAAGCTGTAGTTCAACCTGAAGCTGTAATTCAACCTGAAGTTGCAGCTCCAATTGCAACTGTGATGGGGCGACCAAGAAGGCAGCAACGACAACCTGTACACCTTCAAGATTGCAAAGTAAATCTTGATGATGAAGTTGATGATAATGGAGATTTAGTTCACTTTGCATTTCTTGCAGAATCAAAACCTGTGAGACTTGCAGATGCCATTCAACACCCGAAATGGCAAAAGGAGACTATGAATGAAGAATTGATGGCAATTGAGAAAAACAATATCATGACTCAAATTGGGAAGATTGTTTCAAATCAAAATTAAGGGATGATGTTGGTTATTAATTCAGATTTTATTACCCTTAAACTATTTTACCGTTATATTGCATTAATGGTCAATTTACAAATCAAAATGAATAAGATCAGTTTTGCAATTTTGTACAATTATGTTCAATCAGTTGCTACAACCTTTTGTCTTCTCTTATTTCCTTCAATTAGTTCCTAGAGAAATAAAATAAGATTTATACATTGTAGATACTTGTAAAATTATTGAAAATGAATTTTGATAAATTAAATGATAATTATAAAATATTTAATCAAAATTTTAAATTTCATAAAACTTAATAAAATAAACAAAAATTAGTATAAAAATCCAAAAGCGAAAAAATATTAAATATAAAATGATACAATACATATAATGATAGAAAGAAAAAAAAAATTCCAATAATTAGACAAAAATATAAAAAATAACAATATCATCAATTAATCTAAAAATTATAACAAATGTTACTAAAAAAAATGGTTTTAACAGTGGTTTATTTTTACATTATCCATGGTTAAAATCTCTATTAAGACATTTATTCAGGATTGTAGCTTCTCCTGCTAAACCATCCCTAGAAAACGTATTCTCCGGGGTTTTTTTTAAACCTTACGAAAAGCCTTTCAAAACATCTGTTAAATACCATGGGTTTAAGAACCTCCGTAAAATATCATGGGTTTAAAAACCTTCGTAAAATACCATGAGTTTAGGAACATCCGTAAAATACCATGGGTTTAAGAACCTCAATAAAATACCATGAGTTTAAAATTTCCGTAAAATGACTTGTCGTTTGAAGTAACCTTTAACCCAATTTTTCATTATCTCTAATGATCCTCCTGACTTTTATCTTCCACCGTATACACACTGTTCTCCAACATAGGCTCAATGGTCGCAGGCAGCACTCTTAACCAGGAATCACAATTCAACCACACTTATGTTTATTATATCTAAGGAGAAGAAACACTATGAATTATATAAACCAACTACCATCAATCATAAAAAAAATGCAATTATTATTGAAATACTTATTATCCAAAATTAGTTATTGATATACTTATTATCCAATGTTATTTTTCAGAGTTTTTAAAATAAATTTTTAAAAATTTATAAAACTTATTTGTAATGTAAAGTTACATTTTTAAAATTTTAAAAAATTTAGTTATAAAATATATTAAATATATTAAAACTGTGTAGTCTTTAATTATTTATTTATAAATAGATTTAATTATATTTATTTATTGAAGCTTGAAAAATATGGAATGTTTTATTGAGTTTCTACCATAAATCTTTTGAATTTAACGAAGGTTAAAAGAACCTCCGTTATTTTGCTGAGGTTTTAGAAAAAAACCTTTGGAATTTAATGAAGGTTAAAAAACCTCTATTATTTTGCTAATGTTTTATAATAAATTGTTGAAATTTAATGAAGGTTAAAGAAACCTCCGTTATTTTGCTGAGATTTTAGAATAAACCTTTGAAATTTAACAAAGGTTAAAAAACCTCCGCTATTTTTGCTGAGATTTTAAAATAAACCTTTGAAATTTAATGAAGGTTAAAAACTTATTTTGCCGAGGTTTTCTGTAACATCCCTAGATTTTCTCACATCTAAAAACTATAATCTGTATAAAATATTAAAAATAAAATGTAAACATAATACAAATATGTCCACCACTCTTTCTTAAAATGTTACAAAACATATCTCTCTTTATAAAACTTTAATATCTACATAAAATTAAAACAAATATTCAAATTTCAACTAAAATAATTTCATCATCCAGCTTCTCACTGAGGAGGAGCTCAATCACCTGTAACATCATCTGCTCCCATGTAAATACACGATCATCACAGATAAGAAACAACACAAACAAATAACAGGGTAAGCTAGCCATATAAAACAAAATTCTATAAAATTTCACTTTGAAATTAATAAAACATAAATCATCAAGCCTCATACAAATTCTCAAATCATCTAGTGTCTATTAAAATTTAATATTCCTCTTTCACATGTCAGACTTCCACTGACTCATCTCACATAGACACTTGACTCTACTTCCAGAAGACTCGTGTATTGACTTAGACTCAAAGATCGGCACCTGTCATACTAAATCACTGTGAAATCCACACAGCTATGCGCATAAATAATCTCATTATCATCTCTCTCCTAGTATGACAGGGTTAACTCATATAACAGGTCAAGTTAGTTATCTTTCAAACAACTTACCCATCCATATGAACCTCCTTCGACTCTCACCACCTGAATAACTTCATCTATATGATTCCATTATCTCAGTAGAGTCAGGATATCTCCTTCTAGATGAATCCCTAGTCAATGCACATCCTAAACAATCCTAACATGGTATTTTCTTTCCTGAAAATACTATGTCTTGATTTTACTTTCACATCATTGCACACTTCATTTAACACATCAATACACCATTCAATCATAATATATAATTTAAACTTTCTAACAATCAAAATAAGTCCAAAAAGTTATTTAACAATAGTAATCCAAAATAAACTATGCTAAAATAATAATAATAGCAATATCCATATATGTATACAAAATTTTGGATTGATCGAAAATATTTTAGGTTGATCGTAATCACACCAGAGAGCACCCAGGAATTTTGGATTGAAAGAAAATATTTTAGGTTGATCGAAATTACACCAGAGAGCACCCATAAATTTTGGATTGAACGAAAATATTTTAGGTTGATCGAAATCACATCAGAGAGCACCCAAAAATAACAAAGTCCCTGCTATAGCTAAAATTACTCTAATCAACATCAAACAACCAATACTCAACAACATTATAATTGTATAACAACAACCATATATCAAATTTCACCTTCAAATCTTCTAGCCTAGTGTTCTATTGGAAATTAAGGCTAGCTTCCCTTACCTGAAAATTAGCAGATATTCACTAAGAGCTCCAAATCTACCAAGAACTTAAAGGTAACTTAACCTGCACCACATAGTCCTAATAAAAAATCTAACTATATCACTAGGACCATGAGCTAACAGAGATTAACCCTGAAGCAAAAAAGGTCGCATGCAAACCAAAGAAAAAAACAACCTAACAAGTTCAAAATTTGACTCAAAGAGAAAAGCAAAAAATGAACTTACTCTATCAGAGATTCTGATCGGGCAGTCTTGTAGTACTCACTACCAGGAGTCTGATGGTGGACTCTTCAGAATCTTAGAAAGAAGAGAGAGGAAAGGAAAAGAACTTTCTAGAGAGATGGTGGTTCTTTTTAAAATGAAACCTGAATAACAGAATTTCTATTTATATGCTCTTTTAAATTTAATAATAAAATATTCAGGTGTCATTTTAATTTTACCACTTCTACTCCAAGACTATCTTTCTCAATCCTTACATTTTCTAATAACCTTTAAAACTTAACGAAGGTAAAAAAAACCTATGTTAATTAAATCAATTCCTAAGGTTATAATATCCTCCCCTAAATAATCTATGCTAAAACCTTTTTTTTTTTTCTTGTAGTGTGTTTTCATAAAATAAAATTAGATTTAGAATAAAATTATTATTATTAATATTATCATTATTCAATAATTTTATTTTGATTTTTTTCATAATATTATTACTATAATTATTATTTATAATTTTATTGCTATTTTTATATGTTATTATTATTTTATTAATATTTTTTTATAAATTTTAAAACTTATATTGTTACATTTTTTATTTAAAAGCATTTATATTATTAGTGTTGTATATTATTGTTTAATATATTTATTTGTTATTATATTATATTATATATAATTATTATATTTGACTATAATTTTTCGTCTTCTTTAAACATTATGTGATTCTTTTGAAACTTTATAATTGATCATATCTTTCAAGGAAATAAATATGGAAATTATGAGATTCTTAAATTATCAAAAAATACTACAAAAAAACTAAGATAATTTTGTACCTATTTTCTTATATTTTTCTTTCCCACTCTTCATGGAACATCACAACTTCTTCTCTCTCATTTATTCGTTTTCATTTTCTCGCAAATTATTTAATCCAAAATCTATGTCGTACTCACTTTTCCATTCAAATAAATAGTAATTACTTGAATCCTAGTATAAAATATCCATCTTTGTTTTTCATTAGGGGTGGCAAAGCGGGTCTGTCCGCCCCGCATACAAAATGCGGGTTTGTTTTCATGATCCGCTCCGTATGTGGGTCGGTCTGCTTTTTTTTTTTTTTTTTCTTTTAACGTAGAACAAAAAACAATTGAGTGTTGCAGAAACAACTAAAAGAAAAAAAAAGATTGGAAAATTAATGATTTATTATATTTTTTTTTAAAGTTTATTGTCTAATCCTACTGAGAGGTTGGAAACCAATGTTCATGAAACCAAGCTTAAAATAAACGCAACAAAGGATTCAGGATATAAAATTTATGTACATGTCTATACCAGTTACTTAATAGAGAAAGTTTTTTTAACAAGATTGATTCCCGTGTTTCATGTGCTCACAAAATATAAAATTAACTGTATGTCTTGTTAAATCATTGTCTCAATATAAAGGGATGATCACTTAAAAGGAACCTTCAAATTTTGTAAAAAATAGTTTAATCACACTGGATTTATTTAGAACCCTTAGTGTTGTAATGTAATGAACCACTATAGAATAAATTTTAAGAATTGATGAACAGAGAAAGTTATATTCTAACAAGTCAAGTCAATTATTTATTTTTTTGCGGGCTAGCAGGCCAACCTGCCCCGCCCCGCTATTGGCCCGCGCAGACTGCGGGTTATGCAGGACGGACTAATGCGGGTCAGCAGGTTGAAAACGCCAGCCCATCCCGTATTTTTTACGCACAGCCCGCATGGTCCATCCCTCTTTGTCACCCCTATTTTTCATTATTTGTTTCATTGAAATAAACAGTAATTTCTTGAATATAAAATATCCATGTTTCTCACTGTTTTAGTAGTAACTACATTACTTATATAAGAGCAGTGGGTAGCAACCGATATGTATAACTTTTTTATAATTAATTGGCTAGAATGATTACATTCAAAATTAAAAAATTCATAAGATTAGACATTTATTTACGATTAAATTGAAGAGAGAAAATTTAACTTTTATTTATAAAAAAAAAAACTGTAATCATATTCCTAACCAATAAGATCTTAATGTATGAGGATATGATGCCACGAAAGTTCTAATTTAAATAAGATTTAATTAAATTTTAAATATATAATATATTTATATATTTTAATTTAGCTTTTACTAAAAAGGGTTTTTGCAAGTGTTTAAAATACCTTTTATTTTTATATGAATAATTTATTAATTGATTTTTATTATCATCATAATTATTATTTTATCTTTTATTACTTATTCATGCATTTTCTTTATTTTTTAAAAAAGCATTAAATAAAAAAATTAGAGAAAAAATAATTGATCATTATATTAACTAAATTAAATATTTTTTAGAAATTTAGTTAATATATTAATTAATTATTATTTTTTAAAATTAATTTTTAGTTTATAATTTTTTTATAGTGTTATTTTTTTAAAATTGATTGATAAGTTATAAGAGATTTTAAAAAAACACAAGTTCATTAATAGATTAAAAAATAAAAATAATAATCATATTATTTTATCAATAATAAAATAAACAAAGTAGATAATCAGAAAAAAAAATATTTTAAACATTCAACCAAAGAAATTTGTTTAATAAACACCCAAGTAAAAATATCTAAACTGATAATTTATTAAAAACTTAACTAAATAAATGCTTTTATTATACTTTTTCATATGTGATCAGAGTGATTGTTGTTGGTATCTATTATTTGAGCCATATATATCACATTCTATTGTGATGTCTAAATTCTATACAAAATAAAAAAAATAAAGTAAATGTTTGGTTTGATGTTTGAAAAATGTATTTAGACTTCACACACTAAGCCAAACACTTGGTCAATTTAATTCGAAGCAATAATGCGAGAAAAAATACAATATCTAGAAACCAAAATATCCTAAAAAATGCAAAGGATAATGTTATGAAAAAAAAAAAGGTTTTGATATTTGAAAAAAATAATAAATTATAATAATAAAAAAATCCGACCTTAGGGGTCCAATGTTGGAAAGAGGCTTGCAGGGTTTACCTGCTGCTTTGTAGCCTCTGGTTTTGGCATCTTGGAAATGTACTTACATTACTTTCAGGTCCTTCCGCACGTGAACTTGTCCCACCATTTTCCTTCTCTTTCACTCTTCTTACAAATACACTCTATTATTATCACTCATCAACCATTTTTAGGTCAACTTTTTACCTACAATTTCTGTATATTACTTTCATGACTTTTAACAACATGAATTATTATATTAATTTGCATATTAGTTAACTAATATATCATAATACAAAGTGAACTTTAAGTCTAACTTTATCTAATCGATGTGATCCAACACATTCGTTCACGTTGAGAGTGACAACTTGTGTGCGGGATAACATACTATGGGTGGTTCGATAACGACCGATAATAGATAATGCGATAAATCCAACAAACACTCGCTATGATAGACTTTAAATGACTCTGATACTATATTAAGAAGTTGACTTTAAGTCTAATTCAACCCCATAAAACTGACTAATGAAGTGAAATTTGCACCTACTTATATATAATAAAATATTTTTATCTCTAGTCGATGTAAATAAAACTAATAATAATAAATTTTATAATACAATGCATCTCCTTCTTTAATTTTTTTATGATAAATCAGACGGTGATTAATATTGGTTCACCACCATTATTCAAAATAAGAGCAATAATAAGAATGAACGCAAATACTAATCAAAGAGTCAAAACACAAAATTATCAGATTGAAAACTTAATATCAGAAACCGTTTTTGAGATTAGGATTATCGCAATGATAATTGATGACTTCTAATTTAGGTTTTCCTTTGAAATTAAAACAATCATGCGTAGTTTCGTTGACTTTTGTTTTTTAGTTACCTTTAATTAAATTTCGTAATGATTTTTAAGAGTTTTTCGTAAATTTCAAAACTTCTGCTGTGATGTAAATATTATGTACACATTTCTATAGTCGTTCAAGATGACCAAATATGTGGCTGATTGAGATATTCGTATTAATAATCTTAATAAGAATCAAACTCAAGGAATATCCAAGCATTGGAAATAATGCTAATCTAGAATTTGATATTTTTTTATAGATATTTTAAAGAAAGTATTTCTATCATAAGTCAAAATATGTTATGTGATTAAAAAATTAAAATATATATTGTTAGAATTTTTTTTCCTACATATACACTACAAGAAAATCATGAAATATAAATTAATTTTTAAAGACAAAAATAATTAGTTGCTATAGTAACTAAATTAGAGACCATTGTAGAGACTAAAAAGAATTGAGTTTCTAAATTAGTTTCTATTATTGTTAAATGGTTTCTAAATTAGTGTCTAATTAGCAACCAAAGTTTTTGCTACCAAATTTAGAATATAAATAATAAGTAACAAAAACCTTAGTTGTTAATTAGACACTAATTTAAAAACCATCTAACAATATAGAAACTAATTTAGAAACCAATTTTTTTTTAGTTTTTACAATGATCTCTAATTTAGTCACTATAGCAACTAATTATTTTTTATCTCTAAAAATGGGTTTCTATTCCATGATTTTCTTGTAGTGATACTTGATTCCTTATATTATTTTGTTTCATGGAAAATAAAGACAAACTTAATAATGATTGAGAAAAAAATTGTTCTCTAACTATAATTAAAGATATCTTAAGTTAAGTTGATTCATAATTTTTATTTATCAAGTCATGGATAATATTATTACAAACTAGGAGTGGGTCAGTTTTTTGAGTTGAGATGTTTAGTCTTTTTTTATAGAGTTATAACATTTCTCAAATATTCTATTTAATTTAATTTAATTATTATTTTTATTAATAAAAAATTGAAATGTTATTTTAAACTACATAATTATTGGACAAAATTGAAATTCTTGACTATCCGAAACAAATCCTAAGTACAAGTCAATGTAAGAGAGACATGTCTTACCTCCATGCCCATTAGGTGCCTCATGCAATGAACTTGCTTTTCCCTTTTTTGTAATAATGTCCTTCAATGATAATACTATGGTTGCCACCGTAAAAGCAACATTTGATGATTTGAATTTGAGTTAGTTGAAATTGGATAGCATTTACTTTTACGATGGAACATTGTTTGATCAGAATTCTAATTTATTGCATGATTAATTTGTTTTGTGCAAGCAAAACATCACGAGCTTTCAAGGCGTAGATTCCTTTCTTTATTATTCAATGCTTTTCCATTGCGAACAAAGATTATGATCTTGTTCTCTCTAAAATCTCTATTCTCCTTAGATTTGATACAAAAATAAGATAGTTATTCCATACATAAGCATATATAGTTAAGTTCCATTTGTTGAATTAGTGAATCTCTTAATCAACTTGTGACATCGTTGCCCTACACACTTTAAGTTTTATACACTATCTTTGACGATTTACCATATACTTTAATACCTAAAAATCTCCACACTCCTTTCCCTTAATGGGAAGATAATGCAAGTGCTTTATTGTGTAAGTATATATCGGGAGAGAATATAGATCATTCCAACACATTTCTTCAACTTTTGTTCATGGATTTAGAATTATCTTTTGGGAAATTTACATTTTTCAATAAAGGTATCACTCGTGTTTTTAAGTAAAATTCTAATATCTTTTAAAATATATAATAGTAATTTTAAACGATTTTTTTTTTCAAATGAATTAAAATTATCTAAATCCTACAAAATTAACTTCCAACTAAGATTTATACTTATTTATTTACAATAATTTAATAATATTTTTAACTTCCAACAAGTAGATACACGTGCTAAGGTGCCTTCCTTTTTCCCCTTTTCTTTTTAGGTCTTTTTCATTCCAATTTGTTTACTTTAAAAAAATCAGAGTCCAATTCTTCGAATTATGAATAGAATCCTTTTATGAACGACTAAGTAAATATTCCTCTAATTTATTCACAAAATAAATTAACAAAGGAATCTAAGATTCGTTTAAATTAATTAATACGGGGATTTGAATTCAGTTTTATGGGATGCTTAGTTTTAAGGCAAGCTTACTTAAGTGATTAATATACTAATAAGGTTGATTATCCTTTAAATTATCTACTTATTCAAAATTCCATCGTTGATGCTCACTTCATTTATTATGTTTGTTACGTCTTTAATTGTCTTCCTTTTACGATTTTTTAAGGTGGTAGTTTATTTAGTCACCAAAATTTGTGCAGTTATTAGAGGTTTGACTACTACGCTTGGAAAATAAGAAATGTGTATTTTTTTTTCTGTTGCTTAATATGATTTTTTTTGTTAAAATATGTATTTAATTTTGATAAGTCCTTAGTATAATTTCTAAGATTAATATCTATTAAATAATTTAGTTTATTGTGCACTTATACTATATGAATTTTAATTGAGTTACGTTCTCTCTTTATTTTAACTATTGATTCAAATAGTTCATAGATGTCCTATAAATTTTCTGTTAAACTTTTATATTATACACTTATGCATTTATTGTTTATAAAAAAGATCTTTGATGCTATTTTATTTCCAGTGATACATTGATTACTTATTATTTAGTACCCATTTTCTAATATTTAAAAAGCATTAATTTTTAATTTGACTTTAGAAAATGTTACCTTAGTTTTTGAAAATTCTTTAATTTAATATTTAAATTTTTATTAATCTTTGTTTCACGTCTAAAATATATCTTTTATGCTATTTTATTTCCAGTGATACATTGATTAGTTATTATTTAGTACCCATTTTCTAATATTTAAAAAACATTAATTTTTAATTTGACTTTAGAAAATGTTACCTTAGTTTTTGAAAATTCTTTAATTTAATATTTATATTTTTATTAAGCTTTGTTTCACGTCTAAAACATTAACTACTGAATAATTTTTTAATATTTTAGAAATTTTAAAAATATTGAACTATCTTTACTTAAACAATCGTACATCGAGATATATTTATTTATATACACTTTACTTTATAATTTAAATATGACAGAGAGAAAGAAATAGTCCTACTAATTAACAATTTTTTATATAGTTGTTAGATTATATATATATTTGTGTTTCTTCTTGAATGTAATTTTTTTTTCTTCATGTAAATCCTCTTTTCTTCTGCATTTTGTATGTATAAAACGAAAAAGATAATTCAAGATGTCTAACAAATCTTGGTCTGTTGTTAGTATTTTTCTTCACAACTAGAAAATAATAACATTTGAAACTTGATAAAATTTGTTATTTAGAAGTTTTTAAGAAAATCCACTCCAAGTCAGTTCTCTCTCATAGGCATCTCATAAATATTTCAAAGTGGTAATATAATTAATACACTGAAGTAAGCTTTATGAATCTTACTAACTTTTGAGTTATGTGATCGTGAAGACCTTTACATTATGTGTTACATCGTTTATTCCAAAATAAATAACTAAAGAGAACAACTTGAAAAAAATAAATAATTAAACAAAAAGTTATGTAAATAAAATCTAAGAGTGAAAAATAATAATTAGTCCAAATTTAAGAATTAACATCACAATTAAACCTAATATGTATAAATATATATGAATTACTTGATAACATTTATACACCAACAATTTCAACCATTTTGACTATGAAGTTAAACCTTAGGTAAATTCCATGTTGTGCCTTGCTAAATGGGTAAAATCAATCTGGCCACACATTATTTTAGGGTGAGTTGAGCATAAAGATTTCTTAAGCTTTTTCAATGTTGGAATTGTAATTGAATAAACATGCTATCATATTTAATATTTCATATATGCATGTAAGAAGTTGACTTAGATATATAATAAAATAATTTGGTTCCATGTATTTCTACTCTCACAAAGGTCTTACACACATCTTAATTTACTATACATTGCATAAGATGTCAATGAGAGTGGGATCAACATTTAATCCTCCTACATCCATATTGTTATGTTGGTAAGGGAAATCAAACTAAACGCACGAATAATAATTGAAGGGAAATGAAAAAGTATGATTATACAATTACTGTAACTCAAAATCTTAAACTTCTTGACCTAATGATCTAGTCAAAGAGTGTTGCTTAACATAAGTTTACTTTTGGCCACTTGCACACTACTAGACAGAAGCAATTATTACTTAAAGTTGACCAACAGTGGTAATTAGTGATTATTTTAGTTTTAATAGAATGTGTATTATTTGTTGTTTCATTTGTAGTTATCCTTTAGCCATGAATAGATAAAAAGGGTAAGAAAAATGCAATAAGTAATTAGATTTAAAAGGGAGGGAATATATAGTATTTTGAGGTTTGAAAGAGAGAGAGTAGATGTAAATATGCATTTAGACATTTAATTTTGAAAGCATATGACAGGTGATGAAAAGTGACCATTCATACACAAAAGGAGGAGAGGGGTGAGGTCTAGAGACTAGTATGTAATATTGGTTGGCCTAGACAACCCAACCCAACCCAAACCATGTTTCTATCATTTGGGAAGTCTCCTAAACCCCCACGCACCTCATCATTTTTAAATATTATTATTAAAAAAAATATTCAAAGGAATGATAGAGTGAATGAACCCAACCAAACAAAGGACTTTGACCCTTTGATTTGAAGGGGTAAGTCCATAGTTATGTTCCTAGATCCTACAAATCCAAAAGCTCCAACCAAACTAAAACCTCATTTTCTATTATTGTTATTATTATTCTAAATAATAATTAGATATTTTGCAATGTGGTAGTTCATGATCTTTGATAGATAGGATGATGATGTGAGTGAGTGCGGCGAGTGGTTCATTTTTGAGAAATATTAATAAATAATAATAGTAATAAAAAAAAGGGAAAATGTTAAATGTATTATTTCTGTGTTCCTTATTTCCTTCTCCTTGAAGACTAGCTGTCTCTGGCACTGGCAGCAGAAGCAGAAAAGTTCCAGAAATTCTGGTAAGGAACGAGGAAAAGGAACGCAGCGTTTCGTTTCGTGTCGCCGTCATGGATGAAATGTACGGAGTGCCGGAGTACGCCGACAAGCCCCTCATGACTCCGGAGAATCTGATTTTCCCTCCGGACTACCCGGCCTTTCTCACAGCCGCCCGGATTCCCATATTCGGATCCGATGACCTCTTCTCCGGCGAGCCTTCCGCCGCCTCCGCCTCTCCAGCTGGAATTCCGCGCCACCAGGACGATGACGTCGCAACCACCGTCATGAAGGCCAAAATCGCCTCCCACCCTCACTACCCTCGCCTCCTCCAAGCTTACATCGATTGCCAGAAGGTGAGAAAAGAAAACCAAGTTGCTACAATCGTAACCGTTTCTTGGAGAAAGGAAAAACGGTTATAACAAACTCCGCAACTACTTTATGCTAACGGCTGATACTGCTGCTGCTGCAGGTTGGGGCGCCTCCGGAAATCGCGCGTCTGTTGGAGGAAATCCGGCGAGAAAACGACCTGTGCAAGAGCGACGTTGTTTCCACGTGCTTTGGAGCCGATCCCGAACTCGACGAGTTCATGGTCCCCCCCTTCTTTCTCTCTGCACACGCACGCACGCACAAACATAATTATTTATTACTACTTTTCTCATAGATTGTGATTATGTCCCCGATTATGCGTTTTTCGTTTTCAGGAAACCTACTGCGACATGCTCGTGAAGTATAAATCCGACTTGGCTCGCCCATTCGACGAAGCAACCACTTTCCTCAACAAGATTGAAATGCAGCTCAGCCATCTCTGCACTGGGGCTTCTGTTTCCACCGTTTCTGGTTTGTTCTTCTTCCCTCTCTCGCCTCAGTATCTCACTGGCTGTAGCTCTCGCTCACTGCTAGTGCTATTATAATTCCTGAAATCGATGTTCGTTTTTGATATATGCGCTGCTTTTTTTACGGAGAAACAACCCGAAGAACTGGTTTTAATAAACGTTGTGGGGGCTGTTGTAGTAATAGGACCCTTAGCTGGCACATCTATAGCGCAGGATCAGCTGAGAAGAAATTATTTCTGTCTTATAACAGTGATCTTAAATGAGTTTAGGTATACGCTTTTCGAGTTATGGGTCTTAAGCAGTAACAGTACCCTTAGCTGGCACATTAATGGCGGATGACACATGTATCAGCCGATAAGAGGTTGTTCAAGTTTAACTATTGGTGTTAATTTTAAACGCTGGGTTCGTGATTACCTAGTGTGAAGAATAAATTAGTGTCCTTAGTTGGCTAGAAGCCATATGGAGCAATAGTCATTGTTTATGTTTTGTTGCCTTGTTTGATCTGCCAGGTCTTTATCCCCTTGGCAGTTTAACCATTGGTTGAGAACATGAATAAACCTCGCAGAATAGTCTTATAAGTTAGCAGCAAATATGTGTTTGCAAGAACGAGATTGGGACATGACGCACAGCTTTTCTTCGAAGGGGCACAAGAAAAAGGAAAGGGAAACCCTAACACTTCTCTCTCTTTCTCTGGATTGGTGTTTATGCATGACTGTGCTGAATCTCGCGGCTCGCTGTTAATGTATGTGACTTTCTTTGTGTGCTTTCACTGTTAGACTGTGATCCATGCTTCTTTCGTCATAGGAGGAAAAAAAGTTTGGTTGTTTGGTCGTTCCGGGATAGTAATGCTGTTTGAACCTTTCACCTTTTCAGTTTCTTCTTTATACGGGTCTTCAACTAGCTCCTATGGACTTGTGTGGTTTGTTTTGTTTGGCCTTGGAGCTGTTCTCCCCGCACGCTTTTTGTTTTCCTTATTTTTAAATTCCATTTTTTTATGCTTTTCCTCCTCTTGAATGTCAAGTTTGACGAGCAACGATCTACGCATTTGGCTCTCCAATTTTGACATTGAGGATGTTCTCAATGACATCTTAAATAGTTGCCTCGATTTAAGACCCTGACCAAACCATAGATAATGGTTTTCAAACACCCCGAAGTTGTTTTTCGTACTACTCCTTCCAGCTCACCCATTTGTATTTCCTTATTAGCGCATGCTTACTTTGAACAAGTTTCTGTCAAAAAACTTTAGCGCAAAATTCATTCCAGTAATGCTATGCTTGCTTGTGGATGGAAAACAAGTTATCAATTGTGATTGATATGCCCACAGTCGATTAAATAACGCGCGATTTATGTGTTAGTTTGCTAATTGCTAAAGAAACAACTGCTGGCAAGAGTATTTTGAAACCATGGTTTTACTGGCTTTGCCCCCTAAATTTTATTTCTATTTTTTTTTGTAATATATCATATTCAAATTCTTATATTCAAATTCTTATCTGATTATAATGTGTCTAACCTGTAGCTTAAATTTGAGGCTAAGAAAGTAGACGCTCAGGCCTAAATTATATTATCGCTGTGGAAAAATGTAGCTGAAACGCTAACTAAGATTTGTATTAGTATAAACTAGAAGATTATAGTAGAAAATATTTGTGATTCATGTATGTTTAAGTTATTTTATCTCTGTGGAAATGCTGTCTAAAATTTATGGGAGTGGACGGTAGAAAATGTTATATATGTAGTAACTGTGTAAGCTTCATTAGTTGTGATAGACTACCAGACTACCTTCTTTCTTCCAGCACACATGAAGCTTACATGTTGAAGACTTATTATGAGAATAACGTAATTTAAATATTATAACCTTCAAGGAGTAATGCACTAGTACCCATTTTGGATTAGGTGGACACAGCATGATCTGACAGTAATGGCATGCAATGATTCTGCTTTCATACTTTATTAATTTATGTATCGAGTTCCAATAGAGCACAGGTCATGCATGTTGTTGGGGGCTACAAAAATGCTCATTGGGAATTGTCTAGGGGGCTGATAGTCTGTCTGGAGCTAAAGTACTCTCTTAATTCTGTAAAATAAATGGAATTAAGATGCTTTGGCTTATCCTGTTGTTAGTAAAATTAGAAATAAAAGTGAGCTCAACAATATTGAAGTTAGATTATCCTCTGTGTGCTTTCGTTCCTGAAAATTAAATTTGTGTGTTCAAGGTCTTTAGTCCAAAGGAATCGGTTGATTGTAAATTGATCTTTTATACCCTTCCATTTCTTTGAGATCTTGTTCTCTCATTGTCTGTGCAATTCGTGATTACTGATTATTTTTTACAATATAATAATTTACCCTATGTTGCGCATACGCATAATTTATCCTGAATCAGTGCAAATGTATATTTTGTGGTTTTCAACTTTATCATTCGAGAATTTTATTTTGGATACTGAAATTTTTCTACGCCAGAAGATCAGTTACAATTCCCATACTGCTTTGATAATTGTGGAAGCTGGATTACAGTGGATTTTCTACTGCTATGTTTTGATTTTTTTTAAATGTAAAAAAAGGGTAATCATGATAAGGTTGGTTATGGTTGCAAATATTATAATTTATGCCTGAAAGTACAGATTACCTTTTCAGTTTTGATGTTTTAATTGGTAAGTGGCTTTGTGTTTCATCCTTAATTTGATAGATTCTCCTTCATTATGCTTTTTTGCCAACCTATATTCCTTTAGCGATTGCCTCAAGCAAAGTTGTCTGGGTGTGAAATTCTTTGTTTCTAAATTTCTTCTAAGTTTTTTTGTTCTTGTACTGAAATCAGTGTGTCAAATTGGATCTTGTATTTGTTAGAAGCATGTCTTAAGGTTATTGATTTGACATCAACTTTATATGTGGCACATTGTTTATTCTTAGCATATTAGTGCGGCATTGTTGCCTTTATTTTTTTTTTTCGGTCAAAATCTTATTGGAAAGGAATAGAGAAGGTACTCCCACCTATTTATAAATAGAATGTGGACATTGACAACATGAACACAAGGTATCTCCAGAATAAATTTCAATGAGATAATTAATAAACAATTTATGACCTCCTAGTCTTAGATAATAAAGTTTTAAATATAGTCCCCAAAGATAAAGAAGCACCTGAAACTTTTGACTTGATTCAAATCCAGCTTCTAAATTTAATTATTAGTTCCACTACTTTGTTCCAATCAATAGCATAGTTCTTGTAGATAATGTATTTCCTATTTAGTTAAATAGCCCAAATGCAGGAGAACCATATAGTAATTGCCAGCCATGTTCTAAGTTCTTTCTTCGTTGTTGACATTTATCATGATTGATTATGCTATACTTTTTAGTCTATGTCATTTCCAGATTGTCCCAAACGATTTGAATATCTAGTGTGATTCCTAGATAACTTAATTCCTATGTAGTAAAATAGACCAAGTGTAGGAGAACCATTGTAATTGCCAAGTTCTTTCTTCGTTGTTGACATTTATCATGATTGATCATGCTATACTTTTTTAATGTATGTCATTTCCAGATCGTCCCAAGCGACTTGAATATCTAGGGTGAGGATTCCTAGATGATCCATTTAAATAAAAGTTTACTCAACTTTGAACATCGTGATATTCTGCACTCTAATTTGTGTTTTTTGGGCAAAAGCTTTATGGATGTTTGGGTTGCTCATAATGTCTTTCTGTATCGTTTTATTAAAGTCTGTATTTAACTGAAGTTTACTTCATGGCTAAATGCATTAGTTACGTGCTAAAAAATTCTCCAGGCTTTTAAAGATGAAGTCATTCCTTGAGATAAATAATTAGAGATGTGAACGAGAATAATGGGTTGACATAAAAAGATGTGAAAAACATTAGTTATTTACCCATGCCCTCCATCTTATTTTATGATCTTCTGTAAATCACATGACTGATGAATCATGTAACATGTTATATAATAAGGATAAAATTACTTCGTAATCATTGATTATTAGTTGATACTAGGTTTGTTTTGCACCTCTGTTGCATGTTCATTATTTATATTATAGTGGGAAAAAATTATTTTGACCGGTCCTGGTCAGGCGAGTCTATGGCGTGCTACAAAGAGGTGAATGGTGAGTGCATCGGATGTTAGGAAATTGGAGTATTGAGATCCTAGTGACACTTATTTTTGCAGCACTATTTTTCAACACATTTTACTTTACGTAGGACGTGTTGAATAGGATGTAAGACTTGTATGACTTAATGTATCTAACTTGAAATTTTCACCGACTATAACGTGTCTTGGTGACATTGTTCAGTCTGGAAATTTTGTTAAATAAAATGAATTTAAGTTCACATTTGCTAATTAGTATCCAACTACCACCAAAACAACCGGGAGTGCTAACTCGAGCTATGTATTTATATTGGATGTTGTGTTCATCGGCTTGGATGTAGAGACTTTTTTGTGTGTTGCGTCTCCCTGTTTCTGTGTGATGTCTGTCTCCTCGGACAAAGCGTATCATTGTGTTTTTATGACTTAATTTGCTTAGTATGTTAAAAGTTATTACGGGCTATTTAAGTTTAGAAATTGGTTAAACCCTAGGGTATGCTTCTCGGCGGGAGCCTAAATTAAAGAAGCAGAAATGACAATAAAAAATATGATGCCGCTGGATAAGTGGTAATGATTACACGAAGGGTCAAAATTCTCATCGAAAATAGGAAAAAGATTTATGTGTTTAGATATACGCATGAGGTACATTTTGGTGCTGGTTGGTGGTAATGTTTCTGAAAAATAATTTGGGCTTGCAGAGAGATATTATAATATAGGTTGATGTTGGTGATTTTGAAGAACTTAATTAGGACCTTTTAGAATCCCGTATGCAGCGGGTGATCTTAGAGTTATTTATAACTTTCACATGCACTCCCGCAGATTTCGCTGTGATCTTACTTCAGCCTCTTTTTCTGAGAGAAGGTTGTATTCAATGTCAATGCATGTATATGTATATACCTCCCCCACTGCCCTCCCCCTGCCTGCTGGTCTTAGTGCTTGTCATTGCCATTTTCCGATATTTTGTTCTTTTGTGTCCCATTGTGGGCCTCTCCCATTGACCCTTAGGTCATTGCTTGATGCGTAACACTTGTCGATCCCAAAATGCCTCACCTTTTTATAAACCGGTCCCTCATCCTCCCCCTTAGTAAAGAAAGCAATCGTATAGGTTAAAGGCTACTTTGGACCCCGAAATCGTAGATTAGTTCTCTAAGTTTTTCAATCCTTTTTATTTTAATGAAGTTTTTGAACACATAAAGGGTATTATTATTATCTATATCTCCACAAATAGACATATCTATGTTGTAAAAAGACATGAGATGTTTGATGGGGGACGATTTTTCGTACTGAAGCCACTGCTAGCATTTTAAGGTGTTTGTTATGTACAAAGGTGTAATTTGTGATGGAAAGATTAGATCTGGGGTTATGAAATGGGTGATCAAGAATGAGTAGGGCTGTGAGATGGGGTTTTGATGATGCCGTACCGTGTGCCTCGTTGGAAACTTTGAGTCTCTCTCTCTCGTTTGGGTCACAGTGAGTGACAATGGATGGAACCAGGCACTGACACTGATATTTTCATTTTCTTTACTTTCTTTCCAACCTAGGTCTGCTCTGATCTGGTCTGGTGTGTACAGTGTACTCTCATGCGATGGTCAAATCCTTGTCGGATTGAGTGGGTGTCAGAAGCAATTTGTGGGTGCTCGTGGGCTCCTAGGCCTCTGTACTCAAACATTATTCGCCTTTGAGATAAGCTGGTCAGAAATGATGAGTGACAAAAGTTTCTCGCAAGATTAATTTATATATGTTCAGGTGAAGTGGAACTAAGCATGAAAATCGGAAAATGATGGATCCCATAGGTTAAGTTTTCTAAGGTTTAAACTGGGTTTTTTTAAGGTTTTATTTATATGGCTTGATTTCAACACTTTTTTAAAATCTAGATCTTCAGGTGACTGAATAAAAAATTGTAATATGTATTTTTTTTAACTAATTAAGTTTGCAAACTGACTTTTAAGTAGGAAAATAAATGTAACTTCATGCATGAATCATTAGACTCGATTAAGGCATTAACTAATATATAAGTTCAGAATACTGTGGCAAGAATTTATTTCTATAATAATAATTTTTTTATTTCTTTGAACCAACGGCCTCATTTGAATGTTTTCTATTTATAAATGACATTAAATACTAACTTAAGGTTTGACTTAGTCTTGAAGGGTTTCAACGAAGAAATTTACCCATTATTATCATTAGTATGTTCACATTAAGAGAGCCTTGTATTTTTTGTAATATTTAATTTCGAACCTTTCTAATGTTAGTATTTATTAATTTATTTGTATTTTACAGCAAATAATATTGATTCTGTTTGTAAGGTTTAATTAGAAGTCAAATAACTAGTATACTTTATTGTAATGAAAAAAGAAGATAATAATAGATCAGAGAAAATGAATGGAAAATAGGTAAAGTTTAATTCAATAGACAAACACACATTCAATAAACAAATATTAATAGCTGATATATGAGAGAGAGAGAGAGAGAGAGAAGGAGTGAGAGAGAATCTTAGAATTATAATTTTAATGGTTGTAGGAGTTTTGCGTCTGTAATGTGTAACCAAACGTAATAAAACTATTATTTTCTCATTTGTTTTGAAACAACCAATGTGTTGATGATTTTGCTATGGCTATTGGTATTATTTGACTAGATGATGGGGGGGTGTCTTCGGAGGAAGATTTGAGTACAGGAGATGGTGATGGTCAAGATGGGCAATCAAAGGGTGAAGATCGTGAACTCAAGGATAGACTTTTACGTAAGTATGGGAGTCACATTGGTAATTTGAAACTGGAGTTTTCAAAAAAGAAAAAGAAAGGTAAACTTCCGAAGGAAGCAAGGCAAACATTGCTTCAGTGGTGGAATGTTCACTATAAATGGCCTTACCCTACGGTAATTAATGGGTTCTTGCTTCTGTTTTTATTTTCCTCTGCAAACAATCTAATTCTCACACTCACACTCACACTCAAACGTACGTGATACATCAGCTATTAATATTTGTTTTACTTGATCATCATGTATAGGAAGCTGATAAGATTGAACTGGCTAAGTCTACAGGGTTAGATCAAAAGCAAATTAACAATTGGTTTATTAACCAAAGAAAACGTCATTGGAAACCATCCGAGAATATGCAGTTTTCCATGATGGAAAATCTTAACGGACGGTTCCTTGGAGAGGAATGATGAGGTGCGTGTACATGTATTATTCTCAAATGTATATCCCGATTAATTATTGCTTGTATTTTCTTTTGTAAATTCTAAATTAAAAGCAGATTGCTGACAGTAAAATGCGTACTTTTCCCATGAAGAGAAAGGGAAATGATCATAGTATTCTTGATAAATAACTACTGACATTGTGAATGAATGCTCATACTGTGCTTCACTGTCCTACTCCGTTAATAGCTCATTGCCGCGCTTCCTTTCATTTGTCGCCCTGCGTTTATCAATCTACGGATTAAGTTTTTTGTCAATTGGATCATTTCATGTTTGAAAAACGGTGTTAAAGCATCTTAGTATTATAACTACTTTATATACAAAAACATAAAAAATGTACCCAGAAAAGTATTATTAACTTTAAATCTTATAGAAGTTTGCATCATGTGAGTTATTGCATATGAAGTGGTTCTCTAGGCATACTGATTCTAATTTCATGATCACTGACTGATGCTAACCTTATTTGATAAGAATCATTTGTGTAATGTGTTATAAGAAAATGATATTTAAATTTTATTAAACTAATGAATGTTGATTTACATACCAATATTGTTTAACGGATCGTTGAATTTTTCTATTTATAAATTTGTTAAGAATAGTAATGTTTCGTAGTTATTAAGTCCATCACATGCGAGAAATCGCAGTAGCAGTAGATTTGTGGAACAAAAATCTTCAGATGAGTTGAACCAAATATATAATTTTGGAAGTATGGACTTTGAATATTTCTAAAAAAAAATAGTAAGAATAATCAGTAGATGAAATTAAGTGTAAAGTAAACTCTTACTGGAAAATTTTAAAAAATGTTATTAATCACTTACTTTTACTTGCAAAAGTTTAGTATGAGTAGAGTTTTTTTGTCTAAAAAGTTATGAGAAGTGATATACCCATCCAATTATTCAAGATCACACTGGTAGAAGGAAAAGTACAAAAGAAAGGATTATAAAAACAAGCATAAACCATAGTCATTTTAGTTGGTCATGGCTATCCAATTAGGAGGTCAAAGTGAGGGATGTCTTACAAATTATATTTTAGATAATTAGGATTTCGAATCCGTGTTTACTGTGAAAATTGGAATCGCAACAAACCCCTTATCATATAAGAATCTTGTTTAAGACTAGAAATAGTATAATGTAGATTAAGCATGAATATTTTATTATTTAAGTATAAAATTTATAAATACAAATAAGTTAAGTATTTATATTTCATTTAAAAAAAAATCACCCTAAAACATTTCTCTTTATCTTTTTCATCTTTTCTCTAGATTTTTTATTTTTGATAAATTTGTTTATTCTTACGTAAATTGTAGTTTTTCACAGGTAATCTGGTGGAGAAGAGAGCTATTTTATTTTAGAATTATTTTAGAGTAAGTTTTTCTTTTCTCATTTTTAGTCTATTTTTAGAAATTAAGTATGTTTAGGGACTAGAGTTTGCATGTGGTCCTTCTAGCGCAAAGATGAATCTATGTTAGTTCATGATCATAAGGTTATATTTAAATAATTGATCACAAATTTCTATCTCAAGTTAATTGTGAGAACAATTGAATTGGGAGTTTAAACTTGTTTTGAGGAAGTTAGACACATAAGGGAAGCTAATTAAATTTTTATAGCATCTTAGGATATATGATCTAGATTTGAATGTGACATGGTCACAATAATTGATTTTATGTAGAGATTGTGTGTTATTTGAATGTTTGAAATGTTTCACTTCCAGATTAAATTGTTTGATTTAAATGAATGGAATTGTTGTGTGTTTATCTAGTTTGAGTTAGAATGTTGCATCTGTGACCAATTGCTTCAACTTGTGGTTATTTTGAAGCAAAATATTCAATATTAAGTATAAAAATGAAATGAAAAGTTAGCTTGAACCTATTTGGAGACTCACTGTTTTTGCAGGATTTTTGAATTATACAAAATCGTTGAACAAGTAGAATCCTCGTAGGACGAGATTCATTTAATTATAAAGCTAAGAACTTTGATCATTGGCCGAATCAAATTTGTTGTTTAAATAAAAAAATTTAACGGTTTGGTGGTTGGGCAAAATTCATCTAATTGAAAATATGAGAGTTTTGGTTGTTGGGCAAACAAAATTTATTGGACAAGTGGTTTGGTCGTTGAATGAGTCAAGTTTTGCTGAGCGAAATTCATTTAATTGAGAATTTGAGAGGTTTGGACTCTAAGTGAATCAATTCTCATTGGACGAGATATTTTTTATGAAAAACAATTCTCGTTCGTCAAATACTTTGTTTACTAGGCAACGTTGACTAGGGACGAGCAAAATGATGGCTCAGTGAATTGCAACATGTGTTTAATTTGCTAGGTGAACAAGTGTTAGTTGAAAGAGTGTTTTCTAAATTTTGAAGAAACATGTTTTTAAATATTTTAATATTTTTAAATAATGAATTTGTTTATCTTTAACAATATTGTTATATTTGAACATTATGACAATATAACTAGATGATGAATTTAGAATTATTAGTAAATTAAGTTAAATGTATATTATGAATGAAAATCTATGATGGTATGGTTATTATATAATATGTGGTTTGTAGTAAACATGGTTATTTTCAAGAAAAAAAAAATATTATGTTGAGATGTTTGAGAATATTGTGTATTGAATTTAGGATTATGAAGGAGAATTGGACTTATATAGAAAAAGATAAGTGACAAGAGTCAAAAGTGGTTCATATGACCTAGTATATTATGTGAAAAGAAGAACTGTATTTGTTAGGTCATTAGATTTACCTTGTCACATATGTAGATTGAGTTCTTTTTCCGTAGTTTTGTTGTGGTGACAATTTAATGAAGGTAATATTATAAATACAATTCTGTGATTGTTTTTTCAACATACGAGTCTTCCGAAAATAGATGTCAAGTAACTTGTGACATGAAAAGTAACTTAGACTTAGGCACTAAATTATGATATATGTAAATGATTGATTTTGAAATTGTATTTATTGAAATATATGGATAAGTAGTAATGGATTTCACTATTTGATAGAAGTCGATACACCTATTTTATGTACATAATTTTTTACAATTTTACCTTTTAAATAATTGTTTTTTTTAATTTTAAATGATTTTTCACAATAAAAACTACCTACACAATAAAAAAAATTACTTGAAATTTTAAAAGTTATTATTTTTATAATTACTTATAATAATAAAAATTATAATATATTTTTATTTCAATAGTTATTATAATAATAATATTTTTTTTAAAAATGTACAATATTTAAACTATTTATCTTTTAATAAATAAATAAATAATTTATATAGTCAATGAAATAAATAATTGAATAAATTTTTTATTTTAAAATAATTAAATATATCATGAGGTCGTTCAAGTTGCTACACACCATTGACTTCAAAGATATTCATTTTTTTCATGATTTTTTTTTCTTCTGAAGAAGTTATTCCACCCTAACGTGATTGATGACTCTCCCATCAAGTTCATGCCATATTACAAAAGCCATATAACAACATAAGATGTGTGATTAAACAACCATATGAAAGAGACATATCATTGTCACGACATTTTGTCATGTGTTGCATGACATTATGAGACCAATTAATCATTACATTACTTTTTTAGGCACCATAACATGAAAACGTCTTCTTAAACTAACTACGAGAAGTTGTTCTCCCAAAAACACAATATGTACACCCATGTGTAATGAAATAGTCTGCCATTCATTAGTAAATAAAAATTGAGTTAGAAATTTTTGTAAGTAAGAAAAAATATAACATCTCAAATTTTATATTGCAATATTTTTCAACATCGAAATTTTTTAAAGAACTCATTTAATTACTTCTTGTTTATAAATATTTGAACGCAAACATTTAGAATTTTTGAATTACTAGAATTTAAAATTCACTTTTAGATTATTAAGATATGATATATTTTTATGATGGTTTGTTAATTAGATATTGGTTGTATTAAAATATGGATATATAATTGAAAAAGAGAGAAAATGATTAGATAATTCAAAAGTATTGTCGGTACTAATTTTATACAAATAATAAACTTTTATTCAATCATTCTAATATTATAATTTAAATGAGTTATTGAAGTATTGGTTTAAACTATATATTTGTTAGTTTTTATACCTCAAAAAATGTATAGAAGAGTTTTAAAAGTAAGACCTAAGTTGGAATTGGAATTGGAATTGGAATTGGATTTGAGAGAGGACATATTGAATCTAATTAAGAGTTAGTCTAAGGAACTACAATTTGATAATTAATTGAGCATTTTAGTAATATTAAGATATTGAAAAGACAGGAAGGGGATATCTTTTATCTTTTACTAAACCAACCAAAAACAGAGATATTTAGTAATTCATGTCTCTAACTAAAACAAGTAACTCTAATTACATAGGTAACTAAAAACAATGATTACAGTGTCATTATAAATAAGAGTGAAAGGAGAAAAAGGGGAGTTTTGGTGACTCCTTTTATGCCACTTCCAAGGCCATGCTTCCATCCCTAAACATTTTAAGAAAATAATAATATAATAATAATAAGAAGTAAAAGGTAAGGGAGGAGACATTTACTATTTTATATTATTTTATTTATTTTATACTATTTTATTGTGTGGATGTTCTAACCCCACCTTAACCAATACTTTCTATGATTATAATAATATAATATATTTAGTATTTAGCATTCAACTGTAATATTTAAAATTTAAAATTACAAAAATTTATATTTTAACTAAACAGATTATAATATTATATATACACACACATTAAGGTGGTATAAAATTAAGAGAGAGAGGCCTTATGAAATTTAGAAAATATATAATTCAATCAATAATTTAAGAAAATTAATTTTATCTAAATTGTAAATTAAGAAAATAATAATAATAATAGGCCTACTCAAGTTTAAATTAATTTGTGGTTGAGTGATTTTAAACAAGGATTTTTTAATTAGATTTTTTTGACAAGATGAAACAATTTTATATGAATTTGATGAATTTCATTTATTTCAAGTGGTCCCTACAAAAATAATTTAGATGTGTCGCAATATTAAGAATTATAATGGTATCTTAGATCGAAGCACACATTTGATGACACATATGAGATGAGCCAATTTGTTCTCTATCGACTTAACAATGCATTGTAGGAATTTTTCAACAAACTTTAAGGGACTGACATTACAATGTTATTATTCCTTTACAAAGAAATTTGATAGATTTTTTTACGAGGTTTTCAACTATGTTTGTGGATAACAAAAACCCAGGGTAGCAAGATGACCACTTTAAATAGTGTCACATAAGAAGCTGAATGACTTCATTAATATATGACTCAATTTTTTAAAGCATCTATTGACATTCCCAACCTCCACCCGACTTTGTCAATCCAAGTTCATTTTTAAACAATCTTTTTGTCGAACCACCGAGAAACATGGAAGAGTTGTGGAACTAGCAATGTGGTACATTAACATAAAAGAAAATACAAAGATGCGCAAGGTATTGATGAATAGTGTCACACATCCTTTCATTTCTTCTGCACCAAACATCTTAGAAATCTCAAAGTGCAGGGGTCTTAGTAGGTATGATAGATATACCTTGTGAAACACCAGTCGGGAAACCAATATAATAGAAACATTCAATTTCGAGTTGTTGTGTATTCCACAAACTTCACATGTTGACCCAAGTAAAAGGTGTGGATACCACCAAAATACAGGCCACACAATATACATGAATGCCATACGGTACACACCATAATAAAATAACTTGTTTGAATTGGCATTCTAGTTCAATTTGTACAAATCGTGCATACCAGACGAAGTCTGAGACGAGGAGGATGGTGAGATCACATGTATTGCGTGATTTCCAGGTACGAGGATGAGAAAATCATCATGAAAGATAAAGAGTACAACCAACATACCAGGAAATACAGATCTATAGAACCTCATAAAAAACTCAACAAAATTAGTGGGATAATTAATATAATTGTTGATGACTTATTGGTGTGGGAAGTTTAACTTCAATAAGAGAAAGGCTTTTTCAAAATATCAATTTAGTACGTCTCCTCTCAATTTGATCTCTCCCATCCATTACCTTTTCAAATGAAGACTTTTACTATCAACAACCTTGTAGAAGATGATCTCGTTGTCACAATCACAATAATAATCATTTGGATGATTTGGGCTAATTTGAGCCAAAATTTTGAAAAACTTTTTTTCTTTTATGTTAAAAGTTGTAATATTCAACTATCAACCTAATTAAAAAAAAAGTAGTACAATAGGTGTAAAATTTAATTCAAAGCTTTAAGTAAGTTAACCATAATAAGTTTGTCTAAACCAATTTAAGACATGAAAAAAATGTAATACAATTTATCCATAATACAAGTATAAGAGAAGAGTGTCAGTTGAGTCTTGATCATCCATACTAAATCCTTAATCCAACCTTTATAAAAGTTTGTTAGTTTGAATTTTGTTAGCTTTGAACCAATTATAAATAAAACTCAACTCAATACTAAATTAAATTAAATCTAGTTGTGTCATTATTAACCTATCATACTCAATATACTATTTAAATACTTTATAGCTAATTATATCTTTTGGTTATTTGAGAAACTCAAAATCTTATAAATATGTAATATTTTCGGAAAAAGTACTTTAGTAATTTTTTTACTCAATATAATGATACATTTTATTGCCTAGAAAAATCAACTAAATTTCTCAAAAACATATTTCTTTCCATTTCAAAAGTACAACACGCTTTTCCAATGATAACTTTAGGTAGTTAATATGAGTTGGCATTGTTACCCTCAATTCACTTAAGTAACCGTGAATTATAGTTACTCTTAAAAAAAAATAAAAAAAAATATACAAACGTGGTATGCTATTGTGGTGTTAACGGAACACGTCATGAGAAGTGTGCGTAGATGAAATATTTGGGAAGTGAATTCGAATTCTGAAGCACATGGCCACGTTTGTTCCTTCTTCTTCCATTTTCCGACCAACGTTGATTCGATGCACCAACGACCGTCGGGCGCTGTTTAACCGCATTGCTCCTGTTTATGATAACGTGCTCCACTCTGTGTTACTTTCTTCCTTTTTTCTGTTAGCTCTTTGATAACTTACGCCGTTTCTCTCTGTGTGCCTTTGGACAGCTGAATGACTTGCTTAGCGTTGGGCAACACCGGGTTTGGAAGCGAATGGCGGTGTCGTGGACTGGGTATTCCTCTTTCTTCGCTTTTTGCCATCGCATTTTCTTCAGAATATTGTAACCGTTGTATTTTCATTTCTTAATTGGGTATTCTCTGAATTTGGACACAGAGCGAAATTGGGAGACCGTGTGTTGGATGTGTGCTGTGGAAGTGGGGATTTGTCATTTCTCTTGTCCCACAAAGTAGGCTGTGATGGCAAGGTGTTTGATTTTAGTTTCTCATATTTCAATTGCTTTACTATGAATAGCAAGGCCTATTTGGATTCCTAAGGGAGAGAGAGAGGAAAAAACATTAAAGAAAATGAAATCGATTTCTATATAAAATCATAAACTAAATTAAAATTAAAATTTGGAAAAGATATACTTGCAGAAGATTTGTTTTTTCTTATTTTAATACACACACAATTCTAAATTAACAAGTTTGGTCTCTGAAGTTCCCATTGTGTGCCAATTTGGTTATGTGATTATAGTTTCTTAGACACCTCAGTAAACTTAACTTTTAACAAATCCCAAATGTCCATTGACAGAGGAACTAAAATCACATCTTTACAATATGGGAGAGACTAAAAGTGTAATAATTAAGCTTTAAATTTATTATGAATGTACTTTAAATGAGAGAAGAGGAATTTTACAGTTTCATCTAATTGTTTACTTTCATCTAATTATGTATTATCATGTATGATAAACTTATTGACTTTTACAATATCTATACAAAAAATTGTCCATGTCTAGCATGATTTCTCGTTGCTAACAGGACATTGCGCGTAAATGAAATTCATATATTATTATTATTATTATGCCTAAAGTTTTTTTTTTAATTAATCCGAAATTATTCTTATTCTAACTTTTTAAGCTTTAAGGAAATTATTATAGACATGAATGAACATGCTATAACTGAAAATATATAATTGAAGGACACTAAAAAAATATTTACATTGCAAGTAGAAGTGTATTTTAGTTAATTCTTCTTCTTATTGTTATAGCATTTTGAATTTTACAGTGAAATTGGTACATCGAATGTTTTGTGGTGCAGGTGATTGGCCTTGATTTCTCGAAGGATCAGTTATCGATTGCTTCATCCCGGCAGCAATTGCTTTCAAAGAAATGCTTCACGAATATTGAGTGAGCATGGGTAAATTTTGCAGTATGCAGACATTAATTATAACCTGGGGATTTTTTTAATATAAATTTAAACTCTTTTTCTACTTTTGAACCTTCTAAAAAACTTTTGGTCTAGTATAAAGATATTGGCAGTGTCGATATTAGAGTTCTTATTATGTTTGTGTTGTATCTTAGCATTCATTGATGCTGTGGGGAGGTAGTAATGGTTTGTTGCATCGTAGGTGGGTTGAAGGTGATGCTCTTGATTTGCCATTTATGGATGGTTGGTTTGATGCTATCACTATGGGCTATGGTCTTCGAAATGTGGTTGATAAACATAAGGCTATGCAGGAAATTTTCCGTGTCCTAAAAACTGGTGGGTTTTGTATCTCTATCCATTAACTTGATAATTGATGTTTATATGAAATTTGATACATTTTTTTTGTTTTGCTTTCCAGGCTCTACAGTGTCTATACTAGACTTTAATAAAAGCAATGAGTCACTAACTTCTGCAATTACGGTATATCTCAGCCTCACTGGTTGCTTTATATAAGATCTAATAATAATTTGCACAGCAATGCTTCTTCATTTTGAACAAGTATAGTTACCCTTCTGATCGTCTCAGTAAATTAAAAGGTTTGGCTTAAGATTAAAAATCAAGATAGGTGAAAGAAAAATGCATTTATTCTTTTCAGCAATGCTTTTGAGTGAGTTCATCAGTTTGATAGGACTGATGAAATCATCTTTGGTACTGCTTGTGTAAACGAATATTACCATATCTTATTCGTACAATTTTTTATTAATTTGCAGTTGTCATTTTGATTTCGTGAATTCACTGAAGGTAACTCCCACGTATTTACTTATGCTAGGAATGGATGATTGACAATGTTGTTGTTCCTGTTGCCTCTGGTTATGGTCTTTCAGAGGAATACAAATACCTTAAAAGTTCAATAAGAGAATTTTTAACAGGTTTGTTTTCAAGTGAATTTTTTTATCAGATCAGACTTTTTATAGGATTTTTACATTATGTTGTCTCACCTATTTCTTCTCCGTGCTTGAGATATATTGCGAAACTTTGTAAAGGATTTATTCTCAGTGCTATAGAATAGAATGACATAAGTTTGGCTGTGACTTGGGTTTTTAATTGTATGACTTGCCTTTGTTTCTGCAAATTTTATATAGTTTGGGACCATCTTGAAAGAATTTCCTAAAAGCCTTAGATTCAATCCAGTTAGGGGGTAGAAATGAAACAGGTCAGGCTATGCTTTTCCTTAAAAATAGGCCGGCCATATTTCTTAAAATATGAGACTCGAGCTTGACTTACTTACCGGATATATATCTTTTAAGGCCTAACTTTTTCTCACAGTTTGATTTCTTGAAAGCCTATTCAAAACTCTTTTCTTATAGCAGGGCCTTTTCAAAGGTTAATAACAAACTTCTAAATAGATTAATGGCGTAAGGCTTTGTGTAGAACATGAGCTTAAGTCTGTAAATATATATTTTCATAATGTTATAATTCAATAAAATAATAATACTATTGTTCTTATATTATTTGTATCTACTTAAATAGGTTGGTTTATTAGTTCTAATCTAAATGGATTTTGTAATGACCTTAAGTCTTTTGACTTGTTCTTGCCAAATAAGTTTTCAAAAAGGCTTTGTCAAACTTATTTAACAAATAGACGTAGCTTGAGCTTGCCTAATGTGGGTAAAGGTTATTGCCCCAATGAATTGCCTGGCTTATTCCCATTCCTAATAGTAATTGTTATTATAGCCTGAATATCAAACCCACTTGACTTATTGGCCAAGTGTATAACCTGACATAAGGATTATAAGGTTGATTTGATGGTAAAAGTGTAATGGAGGGAGGGATAGGTCATGGGTTCAAGTTTCTTACTAACAAAAAATATACATATTAACAGAGGAGAGGGATGCAATGCTGCAAAAATACTGCCCTCTAAGCTCAATAATTTATGATATCCTCCTTAACTTTAGCTTCACTCTCATAAGTGGGGTACAAGTTTGGAGCCTCCAATCGAGCTCAGTCTGTGGGAGGCTTGTGCAAACATTTTCAATTTTGATGATCCTCACATTGAAATGGTTACTTAGGGTTATGGATGTTTATTTAGTAAAATGTCCTAAGCACCAGCATAAAAGTTTCTTTTGTTCTTTTACACAACTTGAGTTCGAGTACATCTGATCTGACTAAGAACACCATAACTACATTTGTATGTTTTTATATTATATTTTATACTATATTATATGCGGGTGTGTGGTGCGGTGCTTTAGTCATCAATTTTGGCACCTATGTCCATTTAACATGTAATCATCTATCTATCTTGGTTATTTTTTGCAGGTGTTCATTAGGTTAGGGTACAATTGTCATTCCTAGTTGATAATCATGCAGTTAGTAATTGTGTATAATAATTGAAAATGATTAGCAAACAAATGGGACAAATAAATTATGTTCATTGCTGGTAGAACTTTGATAAGATTGATTCACTAATTTATGAACCTTCCTGTGATGCAGGGAAGGAATTGGAGAAACTTGCCTTGGAAGTAGGATTTTCTGCTGCCAGACATTACGAGATTGGTGGAGGCCTCATGGGGTGTTTGGTAGCTAAGCGTTAGATCAGATTTATGGATGTTTTTACAAACAGATTTACCGCCCTTGTGGATGACTCCGTACTCAGGTTGTAAAAACATAAATTACGCTGTTAATCCATATGCGTTACCATTGAATTAACAGTAGCTGAGCTATCGCCTAGCATTTTAATAATTTTATTTGCAGAGTTAAATGTTCCAAGGACATGCTTCAATCACATTTTCATATTTTTTCATATGATCTTCACTTAAATTGGACTCATTAAATATCAAAATATTAAAGGCTATAATCTTTTTTTCATTCTTTTCCCATTGAAAACTATTCTTTCGCAAATGAAATAAAAATAAATAATAACTGTATCCAAAAGTAGTAGTATTTATGAGCTGTTATGGAAATCAAATTAATCTATAACTGTATAACAATGTTACTATTGAACTGTACAGTATGCATTGTTTGCTTCCCATAGCCGTATTGGACATTTGGCTTTAAAGCTCCTCTTGTCTGAAGTATGCATTTCAAATAGCAAAGGATTGGATGCTTTATCAGCGACCTTAAGTGTCATAGGTATGAGGCAGACCTAGTTATTTGCCAACAAGCTGTGCTGCAGACATGCAGTGTGTAGGGATTTTCTCTGCATTCTCGTGGTCACCTGGGATAAAATGAGCTACGGGACATGGTAGCGATTGAATCAGCTGCATTAAGAGGATAAAATGGGTCACCACTTGTGTCATGAAGTTCCATGGTATTCTCATCCAGGAAGGGTGGATTAGAGGGAGCAATAAGATTCTCCTCCTTCTTTGTTAGCATCTGTAACGTCTTTGACATGATCGGTCGTAAAGAAGGGACCTCTTGGGTGCATAGAAGTCCTATGTGAACCACTCTTAAAATCTCATCCTTAACCTCGCTGTTGTGGTCTTCCTGTAAAACTAGATTTGGGTCAAATAATTGTTCAGCAGTCCCTGCCTGAAAATGCTTCCATGCCTGATCTTGCCAGAATATATTGGATAAAAGGAAGAACAGAATTGTTCCGTCAGTAATTTATTTTCTTAACCACAATCAATGCAACAGTCAGAAGAAAACAACCAAAGAATCTGCTACTGACCACTGTAACCAAGCTGTCTGAATACTCGGATACTTTGCTCCTGTTGTTCTGTCTACCAGTGACCATCTCTAGCAGCAACACTCCAAAACTATATACATCTGCCTTTTCTGTTAACTGACCATGTGCCAAGTACTCAGGAGCCATATACCCCCTGCAGGACCAAGAGTAAATGGTCATCTCAGATATAATATGCTTCAGTTTCCTGCAATAGCACCTGGCTCTTTCCCCCGTACTATTTTTTTTCAAAGCTATGCAATGATTTATGCAAAGATACTTACAAAGTTCCTGCAATGGCTGTACTTATATGGCTCTTGTCCTCTTGAAAGGACCTGGCCAAACCAAAATCTGCAATTTTAGCACGAAACTTTGCATCCAACAGGATGTTGCTGGCTTTTATATCTCTGTGAATTATCCTTGTCTTAGAGTTCTCATGCAGATAAACTAATCCTTCGGTTGTCCCGATGATAATTTCAAATCTCTTTTCCCAGTTCAATTCTTTGCCCTTGTTTTTATCTGTCGTGTTAAATTGACAAATATTAAAGTTAGTTCAAGTTATGATATATTTATAATCACTTTGTGATCAAAATGAGATGAATAGGTGAAAAGAGTAGTCAAGCCCACTGCACGATTTCAGTAATTACCAAAAATGAAGCGATCAAGACTTTTATTGGGCAGAAATTCATAAACAAGCAGACTTTCAGGTCCTGAACAACTGCATCCTAACAGTCTGACCAGATTCTTGTGTTCCAAACTACTAATTATGTTGACTTCGTTGTAGAAATCTGCTGCTCTTTGTCTGTTGTTGAAATATAACCTCTTGATAGCAATCTCTCTTCCATCAGCTAGAACTCCCTGCAATAGCAAATTGTAAGAGTGCTTTGATTTTGTACAATGATGGAGATATTTATCTTCAGAGAAGAGACGTACTTTATAAACTGTTCCAAATCCTCCTTGCCCTAACTTGTTATTTTCATGAAAAGATCCAGTAGCCTTGTCCAATGTAGAGTACTTGAAGTTCAAGCTTTTGTTCTGAAGTGATTTTGCTAGCTTTTCTGCATCATTTGAACCTAGAAACCAGAATGAACATTGAGATAGGTAAATATCCTTCACATAGTTGAGTGGTATCTCGTGATGATTAATCAATTTGTTTATTTTATAGACAAGGTGAAGAATCTCTTCAAAGATAAAAGAATTCATAAATATTATTTTTGTTTAAGAGGACAAGGACTATCATACAAATACGCAGCAGAAACAACCAATATTTGGTAGTTTAAGAGACAACATACTTTTTTTTCTAAGCAAGGTTTAAGGATTGAAATTTTTGAATGAAGAAAATAATTACTGAGAAAATCTTATCTCAAGTGTGTTCAGTTAGCTCAGCTTGAATTGGTTTGGCTCAAAACGGCGACATTATCGGTTTCGGTTATTTACCATTGGGGTGGGGGGAATGGAAGTGATAATAAAATATTTTAGGTTTCTCATTCTCTAGCTAATAAACACAGTTACAAATGAGACAATTACCTCTTCGTTTCTTCTGAATGTATCTTTGTTTCCATATATAAACTCCAATAGTCACTCCAACCACGGAAACAATCACCGAACTAACTACTACAACCACTATTACTGCCACATTACCTGCACAAGTCATCAAAATGAACTATACTCAAGATTCACGATTGCTCTCTAAACTTTTTTCATTCTCCATCCTAGCACAGATTGATGGTCCATTACGAATCTTGAAGAAAACTACAATTTATTTACCTCTTGAACTCCCAGTTTCTTGCTCTTTGTTAAGAAAATCTTTGTCTGAGTACCTCATGAAGCAGCCCGTGTTGAGCGCTCGTCCTTCTGACCAGGGCAAGCATCCCAATAAGGAAAAAAATGCATTCTCAAGACATGCTTTGCAAGACCTTTTGTCCAAAGTCCTCCAACAATCAGCCAGAACATAAACAGATTGGTTAGTTGCTCCTTCCACAGCAACATTCCCTCTGGCATATCCTTTGTTGTTGGGTGCATCTTGAACTGCTCTTGAAACTGCTTCCTTTGCTGCTGCTTGAAAACTTGAATTCTTCTTGGTCATGTTCCCACATACAGCTTTGTCTCCTGGTCCTGTATACTCATTAAAGAAACTATAATTCTCAGCCCTCATGAAGCAACCATCAAGGAAAATGCGACCAGAATTATAAGGGTAGCACTGGGGAAGAACCGTGCGTGCCTCAGCATAGCACAATACACAGTCAAGCAATGAAAGATCTCCATAACACTGGGCCAGGCCATAGTTAGTATCAGGTCCTGTCCCTACAACTGCTGTGCCAAAGCCAGTTTTGCGCATCTCATCACTGATCTTATCCATAGTTGCAACAAAATTGGGAACAAAGATAGTAGTATTGTGCTCTCGTACATGGCCACATGTTATTAGGACGGTCTTGGCCCTTGGTTCTGCTATAACAGTCTTTGATAGCAGTAGTAATTTGATGAGAAGTGAAAGGTTGCATAAAAAGACGAGATAGACTACTTTCTTCATTTTTAGAACATCCAATCAAAGTAAATTTCTCTGGTGGGCTATTCACTAGAAACTGTGAAAAAAAAGGGAGGGTTTAGAATATTTGTGTGGTGTGTCTGATAAAGAAAGTCATACCATGTTCAAATTTTACGATTTCTGTTAGTGAATCAGAAACAAGCAAGAAGTTTATCTAATAGGTTCAACTGCTTGTTTTTTGTTTTTATCAGCAAAGAAGGTGCAAATGCTTGTTATGCTTAAGCTAAATTGGTTACAACGTGTTTCAACAACTATATCACAAATTTAATGTCACATGATGTGAGGTTGAATTCCAAAACTTATCTGTTCTTGAGAAGAAAGGCAAGTTGAAGACCAAGAGGGGCTTTGGAAGAGAAACATTCGTAAAGTAAAGTAACCTCTAACGTGTGAACAGAAGAGGGCAGAATCTCAAGTCGGTACTTCCCTTTTATGTGCCATCCTCCAAGTCTCAAAGAATGAAAGAAAGTACTGCAGCTTTGGCAATCATTATTAGAAAAGTAGATTTTGGTTCTTTTTTCCTTGTTTATTACACAGATGCAAAAAAATACTACAGTTTAAGACTTGCTCACACTTGCATGACGTATGAATGATGCTGATGAATATTAAGTATCGGACCAACTGTTTGAAAAATGAGGTGCAGAATAGAAGGCACTCCACCCCAGGCCCCACTTTGGATTAATAATAATAATTTATTAACAATCATTTTTTTAATGAACTTTTAAAGAATGCTGCTAAATAAAATAAAATTGTTAAGACCGTTGGTGGAGGTGGTGTGAGACACAAAGTAGAGTATGAAAGTGAGGGAGAAGTTGAAGGAGATGAAAAAATAGGAAAAGAATATAAGTAAACTTCTGTGAGCTGTTTATGTTTTCTTAAAAGACTTGTAAAAACATATTATTTTAAAAATAATAACTAAATTAAAGTTTTTATTATTATTTTAAGTATAGTGTACAATTACAACATTACCTACATAAAAAGAAGATGATGAAATAATAGATAATTTTTCCCATACACTTTCAATTCAAACATAAAGAAAAATAAAAAAGTGGGTATTGAAATAAAAACCTTTCCCCCACAACAAAACCTACCCCATTTATTATCTATCAACTGAGAACGGACCCCGCACGTGCCAACAACCATTCATGTCATTCCACACGAACCAAACCAGTGATGAACGACACAGTCTTAAGAAAACCAAAAAAAGAAGAGTGAACCAAAAATAAGTCTTGTTGTAGATGTCGCTTAGTTTGTTTTACAATACCTCGAAAGCAAGAACATAAAAATAGGAAAGGAGGGAAGAGAATTTTAGAGGAAATGGTTACTTACCTATGATTTGATCTGCATAGAAAAAGAAGCAGCAATGGAAAATGGGAAGTGAATTGAAGTTGTTGGTGTGAGAGAATTGAAAGATTTAACAGGATGGCAAGTCAATGAAGGTTGAGACAAAAACTGAGTAATGTAAATTTCAAAATGGGAAGTGTTTTGGTATGCAGAGAGTTGAATCGGTAAAACATAGTATGACAGTAACAGGAGTAGTGTATGGAAGCAGCGAGGTAACGTCATACCTTTGAATCGTTCTACATTTTTGAGGTAGTCAGTGTACTATGAATTTACCATCCTGCCCTGCATTTTTAATGTTTCAGTTACCCTGTAAAAACGAATGTTGGTGTAACACAAAATGTCGTTTCACTTATTAAGGTTGTGTTTTAATTGAGGGTCGGAAGTTCGAGAATTTGAGGATTTAGGAAGAAAGTGTTAAGAAAATAAGTGTGTTTGGATTGGGGTATGTTAATATGGATTTGTGAGAAAAATTTATTAAAGTTTTTAAGTGATGGGATAATGTGGGTATTTTTATTTTTCTTAAAGATGTAAAATGTGAGATTATAAATTTACCATTATCTTTAAAAAAATAGAATAATAAAATATTATGTATTTTTGTTAAATTTGGATGAATTAAAATTAATAGTAGTATAATTCGATATAGTTGAATAATTAATTTTGAAAAAATAATTTACATGTAATTTTTTTAATATATATATATATATATATAAATTGTCAATTTTTATAAAGAAATAAATAATTTAAATATTCATAAATTTAAAAATTATATTTAGAAAATACTTTTGTATTAAATGTAAATAATATTATTATATTTATTATAATAATAATAATTATTATATAAGTTGTTTATTTTAAATAATTAAATATTTTTGTATTAAAATTTTATTTTATTATTAATTATTATTATTTTGTTTTATTACAATATTTGTGTTAGTTAAAATTATTTAATAACTAATATTTGTATTGCAATGTAGTTTTTATTAATGAAAAATGCATTAAAAGGATTATGAAATCATAACGGCTATCAATAAACTAGTTATAAAAAATTAAATAACAACTATAACAAGGTTAAACATGAAAAATAACAATAACATAATTATAATACAATCATTGTCATTGATGACGTTCAATTTGATTCATCAACCTTCTAGTCAGTCCATCTTTTCATCAACCCTGTCAAAACGAGTGTCAAACAAGTCTAAACGTGTGCTCATATCAACCTCATGCTTATCATACTTTCCTGAATATTTTGAATCTCGTCCCAAATTTGGGTTAACATTTATGCATAAGGAGGGATTGAGGGTTGAAGTTGACCACCTTGAACATGTTTTTCTATTAATGGTAGATCTTCATCATCTTCTTCGTCTTGGTCGTCAGACCTACCAAGTTGCCAAACACCATTTAATTGGTAGATATTCAACTTTCTCATACTTTTCTTCCTGAAGTAGTGATTTCATTTTAGCATGACTGATGATCGTTTGACAAGTCCAACCCATATACCTACATGATCAGTGTTATCAAAATGATGTTTGGAAGAAGTATGTTGTTATCCTGACATTTCATCATGTGTTGCATGATATAATGGGGTCAGTTAATCAATATATTATTTTTTATGAACCATAACATGAAAATATCTTCATTCAACATTTGTGAGAAGTTGAATGTTATTAATCACTTACTTTTACTTGCAAAAGTTTAGTATGAGTAGAGTTTTTTTGTCTAAAAAATTATGAGAAGTGATATACCCAATCCAATTATTCAATATCACACTCGTAGAAGGAAAAATACAAAAGAAAGGATTATAAAAACAAGCATAAACCATAGTCATTTTACTTGGTCATGGCTATCCAATTAGGAGGTCATAGTGAGGGATGTCTTACAAAGTATATTTTAGATAACTAGGAATTTGAATCCATGTTTACTCTGAAAATTGGAATTGCAACAAACCCCTTATCATATAAGAAGCTTGTTGAAGACAAGAAATAGTATAATCTAGATTAACCATGAATATTTTATTATTTAAGTATAAAATTTATAAATACAAAAAATTTAAGTATTTATATTTTATTTCAAAAAAACCATCACCCTAAAACATTTCTCTTTACCCTTTTTATATTTTCTCTAGATTTTGGATAAATTTGTTTACTCCTTCGTAAATCATAGTTTGTCACAGGTAATCTGGTGGAGAAGAGAGCTATTTTATCTTAGAATTATTTTAGAGTAAGTTTCTCTTTTCTCATTTTTAGTCTATTTTTAGAAATTTTGTATGTTTAAGGACTAGAGTTTGCATGTAGTCCTTCTAGAGCAAAGATGGATCTATGTTAGTTCAGAATCATAAGGGTATAATCAGATAATTGATAAGAGATTTCTAGGTCAGGTTTAGCTTTCTTGTGAGAATAATTAAATTGGGAGCTTAAACTTGATTTGAGCAAGCTAGACACATAAGGGAAGCTAATTAAGATTTTATAGTATCTTAGGATAAATGATCTAGATTTGAAAATGAAATGGTCACAATAATTGATTTTATGTAGAGATTGTGTGTTATTTGAATGTTTGAAATGTTTCAGTTTGAGATCAAATTGTTTAATTTAAATGAATGGAATTTTTGTGTGTTTATCTAGTTTGACTTAGACTACTGCACATGTGACAAATTGCTTCAACTTGTGGTTATTTTGAAGCAAAATATTCAATATTAAGCATAAAAATGAAATGAAAAGTTAGCTCAAACCCATTTGAAGAATAATTATTTTGCAGGATTTTTGAATTATGCAAAGTCGTTGAATAAGTAGAATCCTCGTTGGACGAGTCAGGATTTTTTCACACATGAGTCTTCCAAAAGTAGATGTGAGTAACTTGTGACATGAAAAGTAACCCAAACTTAGACACTTGATTATGATATATGTAAATGATTGATTTTGAAATTGTATTCATTGAAATATATGGACGAGTAAGTAATAATAGATTTCACTATTTCATAGATACTGATACACCTATTTTGTGTACATAATTTTTTACAATTTTACCTTTTAGATTTTTTTTTTTAATTTTAAATGATTTTTCACAATAAAAACTACCTACACAATAAAAAATTACCTGAAATTTTAAAAGTTATATATTTTTTTAACTACTTATAATAATAAAAAATTATAATTTTTTTATTTCAATAGTTACTAGAATAATAGTAATTTAAAAAAATGTACAATATTTAAATTATTTATCTTTTAATAAATAAATAAATAAATTATATATTCAATGAAATAAATAATTGAATTATTTTATTTTATTTTAAAATAATTAAATAACTTCACCTTTAAATATATCTCTTGTGTTTACACAAGTTCTTACAATTCTACCTTTAAATGATTATTTTTTAAAATTGAAATAAATACTTGAAATAAAATTATTTGAAATTTACAATAAATAATGTCATACATTATTTTATTCATGTAGATCATGTTCTTTCTTGTATGTTCATCGTTTGCAAGTTTATTTTATTGCACGAAACTAATAACAAACAAATAAAAATAAATAATAAAATTTAATAAAAAGATAGTTACTTTGTGAAAATATAAACTTAATTGTGTAGATTTATACATAATAATGTACATATTTTTATTTATTATTTTACTGTACAAGATAATTTAATATCAAATAATAATGTTATAATAACAAATTTTGTGTAAACAAATATCTACCTTTATGATGTTATTATTTATTAAATCTTTTATTATAGATTATATATTTTTAACCGTCTAAATATATGACATTAGTTTTTATGTAATTTTTTAAAACTAAAAAATTATAGAAATGTGTTTTACAAAGAATTAAGAAGATTTTTAAAGGTAAATTATATTTTTTACTTACATAATATTAATTTACTCAATTATTATTATAGTTTAATAAATAAATTTATTAACAATATTTTTACAGAATTATAGGGAAACTTAAATAGACCTTGAACAATAATTTTTATTTGGTCTCTTAAATAAAAACAATTTATTATTAGAAGATCATGAGGCTGTGTAAAAGTTTTTTTCGTTTTTAGAGCAAGTGTTAATAGAATTTTATAGTAAAATTTGTAATAACATTTGTAAATTTACTTCATATTTAATAAAATTATAGTTATTATAAATTTATAGTAAAGGAAAAACAACACTTTTAAATATTTAGAAAGTAGAGAAATAATGTTTGAATTGTTAGAGTAGATGTGTGAGAAAGTTTCTTGGGGTTTATGAGTGATGTGATGTGAGAAAATTTTTAATATTTTTAAAAGATATAAAATATAAGTTTACAAATTTACCACTATTTTTAAAAATATTTGAATAATAAAATGTAACATGTTTTTGTGTAAATTTGAATTAATTAAAATTTTTGTAAATTTTTTACTATCATTGAATAATTATTTTAAAAAAACACGAATCTCTTATAATCTCGAGACATGAAATTTTTTCATAAAAATAAATTTTTTGGATGTGATTATTATGATTAAAATTTTAATTAATAAAAAATTAAGATTATAAATTTATCTATAAAAAGACTAATTAATTAATTTATATATTTATTTTTTATAATCTATACCTATATATAAATGAGATTTTCCTCTTAACTGCTCTTATTTTTTTTTTCCTATTTTATCCTTATATTAATATTTAATTTTATTATTGTATTATGGTCTCAGAGTCTCTTTGCTCATGTTGTGATTCTCCATTAATGCTTCTCCAAAATCAAAGAATCCTAATTTTAAAATATTTTCAATTTAAGAACTCTAATTTTAAAATTATGATTTATAGATTAAGGTTTTCATTCCTCTATAATAGATCCCTAATTGTCCTAAAACATCAAAGTCAAAGAACCCTAATTTTAATTACTCCCAATTGAAGAACCCTAATTTTAAAATTAGGGGTTTATGAAGTGTGCCTCTTTATGTCATTTTGAAAACTTTCATTAATTGAATTTTTAATTCAATTGAAGAAAGATGAAACTGCAATCATCTTTTCCTGTGGCACTT